>NW_027266414.1:0-90989 GCF_046630445.1 Rutidosis leptorrhynchoides | reverse complement strand
TGAGTGCTTATACCCTTCTCTGAACTCCGCAACCCAGTCCTGCATATTGCAAATTTCACAAGCATAAATTCAATGACGATACTAATTAACAATTAGACGATAAAGATATCTTGGATAACACTACATTTATTTAAATAGATATCGTCTATATTTTTTAAATTTATTAGAAAGTTAATTGATCTAGTCATTATTTAAATATATTATATTAATTTTAAAGTAAAATCGACTTTTATTTGAACACAAATCGAGTATTCCATAGAGTGATGTTTTACGTATTTTGAAATGTATAAATTAAATATTAGTCCGGCATGTACTTATCCAATTTACATGATTTAATCTTGAAATGGAGTAGATATTCCTAACTTCTAGAGTGATGTCAGTGTAACTAAAAGTAAAGGACAGAGAGCGGATGATGATATTCATATACATGCTAGCTCAGCTCACCACGTTTTTGTCAGTCAATTATTGGCTAAAAAATCCAATGTCGTTTTCAATTGGGTATCTAACTTACAAGTTGCAATGAATACGGACAAACAATTGAAACACAGTGAGAGTATATTAAACCAACCAACCTGTTGGTAGACACGAGCATTCCAGTGATATCTGCCACGTGTGGAATTACACTTGATAAGGTCTCTCCTACTCCGTGAAACCGCCGTATTCCCTTTCCAGTATGCAGACGGTAGCCTTTCCGACCATTCCACCTTCGAGCTTTCCTTTTCTATTTTCGACAACATACTCTCCCATGGACTTACATGAACCTCTGGCCTAATTACAAAAAGTATACCACTATTAATTACTAAGGATGCAATTCAATCCGAATTCGTAGAGATATGCTAAATTTTATCCATCATGGAACGGATTTGAAGGTAAAAAATCTCCATGAATACGAAGACAGATAGAAAAATTTATCCACTTCATAGATGGAAGCGGGAACGGATACAAAATTTTATCCGCGAATGTATCCATGGATATCCGTTTAGATAAAATAGCTATAAATACTATTTTCAATCCAATAAAATATAGCTATATGGATTTATTATTATTTGTTAAGTTGCACCAATTTTATTTTACAAATGTTTAGTGTAACTATAAAAAAAATATAACTATTGTTTTTTACTCCCTCCGTATACAAATAGAAGACGTTTTGATTTTTTAGATTCATTGTAAATTTGATGTATCTAGTCATCATTATTGTCTAGATACATCAAATTTACAATGAATCTAAAAAGTGAAAACGTCTTCTATTTGTATACAGAGGGAGTAATAAATAAAATAGTTTTCGATTGATTTTATTTTATTTTTTATGTATTTAATGCTAAATTTTTTAAGAAATCGATGAATAAAAAATTTATGGATATCCGTTATTTGACATTTATGCGGAGAAGGATGTAATTTTTCATCCATCACGGATATGGAGACATGGACGGAGAGTGATTATTTTAAACGAATACGGAATGGAGATACTATTATCCTTCCCGAATCTACTCCATCACCATCCCTATTAATTATCCATAATTCTCTTTAGAATTAGCCTCTTATGGAAAAACTACTCGCCACACATTTTTTTTTTATAACCAATTATTTATCGTAACCATTGGGCCATGTCCGGGTTGGTCTCGTTGCAAAGTTTGGAACATATTAGCATTCTATTTACTGAAGAGTTGACTCGAAACGGTTTAACATCGACTAAATTGATTTCTATCAGTTCGAAACCATTCACCTTATTTCTAGATTTAATTTAAAACCGAACCGATGAATTTTAAAACAATTTGAACCCAAACTGTCAATACTACTATTTGTAGTTTCTGATGTATGCAGTATATATTATGTATATATGCCTTTGCAATTGCCAATGGTTCAATTTTTTAATGATTTTTTTTACTGTAATAAATAAATAAGTGGAGATATCAATAAATTACCAACCCCAGAAGCTCCAATCGGGGAAGACGACGCCGCACGCATCTTTATGGCCACTGTATATGAATAACGGAGGCGGCGACTCGTGATGCCCCGTCCGGCCTCTGTAACTGCGTTTCTCGATCATCGGCCGATCTTCACAACCGAAGATCAGCTCAACGTCCGGCAACTTTCCGGGATACATTTTCAGGAGCTGCACGAATCCCCAGATCGTGAACACGTCTCTCGTCTGGTAAGCTCTCTTGAACTGCTCCACGTACAGTTTCCCGTCGACGATCACGATCCTAAAGTGTGCGTACTCTTTGCCTCTCTCGATCATTTCTCTCGTGATGCCTGTTGAGCTCCATGGATTCAGGTCTTCGTAGATCCATTTGAAGTACAAGGGACACGCCGCCGTACCGGATGATTTGACGGAACTTTGTGGGGACTCCGCTGCTTGGTTCTGATACGACGTCGTTTCGAAGGTGAATAGATTCGATGCGTAAAGTAGACCTCCTGTTATCATGGACTGAATAACAATAGAAGACAGTAATTAGCTCAAAAACGGCGTCGTTTGTACAGATGAAAAGAAAATGGTTGGTTGAGGGAATCTACTTACAGTGTCGACCCACCATAGCAAACCAGCTGTAAGGAGGAAGATCGAAATCAATATGAGGATCTGCCTTGATGAAGGGAAGCTAAAATGGACCGTCCGATTTGTTTCCATATATAGATGATTGAATACTTGTACCATACCATATATAGCAATCCTCCTACAAATTCGTTCTCCGCCTCTCTTTGTTTACATGTATGTTGAAGACGATGATTAAATTAATTAGTTGGAGGCTTCATAATTATTGCAAGCTATAACTAATTTATGAATAAATAAATGTTTGTTTGTTTTTTCATTGTTTACATCTTGATGCCTTTTAAGGCTGGCTTATACTATCACTCAATAGACATGGAGCCGATATTTTTTGAATTTTAATAATCAAATAGGCCAAGTGGTGGAGGTTTAAATAATAACTAGTAGGTGCCCGTGGCTAAAGCCATGGGATGTTCGACGGACGGCGACACGATGTATTTCACGATGAATGTTAAAGTTTTTGTGTGCGTTGCGATGGGAGTTCCGACCGAAGTAACTTTGAAAATATTCCGAATTGTAGCCCTATTTAAATAATTTCGAGTTGTATGCTTATCTAAAAATATTCCGAGTTTTAGTCTTGTTTAACATATTTCGAGTTGTAGGCTTATTTTAAAAATATTCTGAATGGTAGTCTTGTTTAACCCATTTTGAGTTGCAAGACTTATTCAAAAATATGCCGAGCTTTAACTCATATCGAGTTGTACGCTTATTTTTTAAATCGTTTCGAGTTGCAAGCCTTGTTTAGCTTGTTTCGAGCTGTGGGCTTATTTTAAAATATTTCGAGTTGCAGCCTTATCTGACATTTTTGGAGTTGTATGCTTATTTTAAAATATTTCGAGTTGCAGCCTTGTCTGACATATTTGAAGTTGTAGGCTTATTTTAAAAATATTTCGCGTTGCAGCCTTGTTTAACTTATTACGAGTTGTAGGCTTATTTTAATTTATTCAGAGTTGTAGGTTTGTTTAAAAGCAAATAACGTGCTTTCACAAAAAATGTTGAAGTAAGAGGGTTAGGAGTTTTACATAGTGGCAGAGACACCACGACAATATCGTTCCCACATTGCGCGAAATCTCCGTTGCCCTCCAAGGTCTCAAAGCTTGATAGTCACATTTCCTTTTGTAAACTTCCACATATTAAACCCCACCTAATTTGAAAACAAAAAGAGAGACTTCATAAATATCTCATACATATCTTAAAATATACAATTTACGATATGAAAGTAATTTTTCAGGTAATATGCCACAGGTATATATATTTTAGCTGGGGCATGGGGTTGTATATATGGTGTGAAGAACCATTTTCAAGTCATACACCGATGAAGAATTACGTTTTGGTTAACAATGGATCTTAGAATCTTTCTACCTTGGTTAATATCCCGCCAAGATTAATTATATAATAGTATGAATATGCAAAGGAATAATATAAAATTTCACCAACAATATCATGTATATTTTAGCCCAATATTTTCTTTCTAGATGAGGTCATGAATTAAACTCTAAAAAAAAGTCCGGAAAAGCGATCTTGTAAACATCTTCCTTGCAAGTGGTGTCAGCTCAAACAAAAAGGAGCATACATATACACGTCCTTGTCATAAAATAAATGAACGCATTAAATATATACACATATATTAACGAGAAATGTGAGAATAAGAAAAATAAAGCAATTAGCTATGCATAAACATTTGAATGAAGAAAAAGGAAAGTATACTCGCTCATTATTTTACATGCAATAATATCATATCTCATTTAACTGGAATCTTCCTCACCAAGAAAGTTTGCGTGTACAAAATTAAATCCTCTCATAAAAGCTAATCTGAATGGCCTTCAAATGACAACATTGATCAATAAAATAAAATATGTGAGGAAATTTTTCTCTTGATCTATGATATTGTTAGTTACTTTGGCACAGCAAGTTGAAGATTGCTTGCAAACCTGAAAAATAAAGACAAATTTGTCAACATCTCATAAAATAACAATCTCCATCAGCAATTTATTTGAATAACTACATTACAGTAGTTATCTTGGATTTAACCTTTCAGGTATGGAAACACAATTTATTTGAATAACTACATTACAGTAGTTATCTTGGATTTAACCTTTCAGGTATGGAAACACAATTGCACACCATGTAATTTAAATACACATATTAAACTATCTATAGAGTCTTCACATTTATTTTCTAAAATGTACATTCATCTATATTGTTTGGGCTATAGAACATGTACATGATATCTTGCAATCATGAGTTCAACTATAGAATGCACTTCACTTCTTACAGATTGAATAAAATTTAGCCAATAGGAGGATGCACATGTGAATGGAAATTCACATATTCTTCTATAAAGGCAGATGCAGAAACTATAATTGATTAGATTATTATTATTTACTTAACATTTAGCTTTGAAACTGAAACTATTATATGATGAATAGGAAGAACAGGGTGGAAGAAAAAAGGAAAAGAAAGAATTACCTATTTAATCTGGCTGCACTTGGCATAGTCTTCACTTCAAGAGTACTCTGTAATGCAAGCAAATGATAATTGACATTATTAATATTATTTTCAGCACGACCATGTGAAATGCGAAATGTATACATAAAAATGTATCTAAACAACCAAGCAATAGCCATTATACATTTATAGCAAATCATTATGAAGGCAAAATATGGCACTGGTAATAAGACTTTCTATATCTAGTAATCTTAGAAATGAAAATCATCCATTGTCGATACTAAAATCAAATACATTACTATAAAATAGATACGAAAGTATAAATATGCTTATCATGGATTACTAATTCTAGGTTAGAAGATATCAAAAAATTTTAGTATGAGAAGCAAAAATGCAAGATGAACTTTGGATGTCTAATTAGATTGCCGAAAAAGGCTTTGTACTAACAAAGATCATTATATATAAAAGATCGAAATGTCGAACTTCTAGATCATAATATGTACAAATAGAAAGTAGAATGTTTGCTCCATGACTGCCTTAACTTAGGAATATACTTAGGTAATTCCCTATTTCAAATCTTAAAATGTTTATGTCAAATATTGGAACTTTTTTACAAAATGGATCCGACCTGCCAGAATAGAGTCGTGACAAAAATTTCCGACTCGGACAGAGAATCATGGCTGCTGGAGCCAAAAAGATTCTTATCGGAAAAAATAGCGAGAGGTAGCGGTCAGCAAACAACGGCATAATGCAGTTGTTCGGACTCTAGAAGAAGAGCTGATTCATAAAAAGAGAGAAACAGTCGTACATAAATCATCAACATATCTGCTTCTGTCAATGCAGGTTTTGGATCCTTGACACTTTTTTCACCAACTATGACACTCATCCTACAATGACATCCTTAATTAAATTGACAACAAAATGAATTTCACAAACTAAGCTTTTAACAAAGTCTAAGATACAAACTACGCTCTCACCTATTTTTAATCAATCAATCAAGAACTCAATTATTAGCACCAACTCAATGCTAACATCTTGACAAATGCATAAACACAAACATGTGGCGTGCATAAAACGATAAAAAAATTATCGAAAAAATTTAGTCAACACACCAGAGCAACAATCGAATTACTAAGACCACAATCTCGTTAAAGAGAACCAGCTGCAAATCCCGTCCAATAAAACAATAGAAGATTTATAAATTTCCAAATGAATCAACTCGTAAACTCCAGAAGGGAATATGCGGGAAAAGAAAATAGTTAGTAGTACCTATAGTTACGCAAGTCGAGCACAGGTCCGTAATGCAGGGGGAGGAGATTCCTTCAGAACATGCTCTCTCTCTGAACATTTGCACATTGCTTCCTGAAATAGTAAGCGACCTGATCATTTACAAAAACCAAATATTTGTCATCCACAATGTTCCAATCGAAACAAATACCAGCCGTTCATAAACTATTACAATATTACTACAACAAATTCAAAAAATTTAAAAGGCCCCATTACATTTTTCACATTCAAATCCAAGAAAAACATAACGTTTTCTCTTCTCAGTTAGAAAAAAAGAATGTTTACTATTAAATCGATGATAACACTACCTTCTCTGCAACAATCTGGTCTATAACAGGGCAGTATCAGGAAGGCCGAGATCGTGCACAATAATACGACGAACTATAGATATTGAAGATTGAAGATACTAAAAATCATTGCACAACATATGTTTAGGAGAAGTGAAACCGAAAGGAACTCAATCCGGAATATAGGATGCATGTAACACTCATAAAAGAATATATGGTGCATGTGACATTGATAATTAAATTCATTGCCTCTTTGAAGTTCGAACAACAATCGAAAATTTTTGAATACCTTTTGACACAAATCAAGTTGACAACAGCCATAATAGCCTTGCTTCTTTTCCAAAATCTCAACAACCTGTTCACACAAATCAAATATTCAGTAGAATGAGAGGCAAAAGAAAGGAGAATATATTAGCAAGAATGAAAGGTTTAAATATAATGACCAACCATGCACTCAAATATATACAAAGACAGCAAATAGTAAACTTGACGAACTCCAATACAGTATGCCTTTCGTCAATCCATGGAAGGTTGTGTACAGAGACAATTCTATATAATATATCTCTTGTTATCCAGACTACAGATCAATATTGGCTTTCAAATGCAATGGACCAAATAGAAAGAACATAGTGTATTTAACCACAAATCCATGTTATACATACATCAATAAGGCAAAAAAAATCACATAACGCAAGATCACGAAGAGAAGAGAAAAGAGCATAGGGAAATTACCTTCGTGATGTAAATAGATAAATCCGGGAAGTGTGATCAATAGATTATGCAGAGGGATAATGATATGGGCACATCGATAGGGAGAAGATCGGTGAGAATGGATTGGAAATCTTGCCAAAATTTGTCCCACAATTCTTGACGCATTTGCACCGTGTTTTGTGAGCGGTGTTGGATGCTTCCATGGTTTTGGCTTTCGAATTTTCTTCCCAGCCCCTGCTCAGTAATAGAAAAAAAGCCATGGTGTTACGCTATAGTTCGCAAAAGAGCCAAATAAAACTGATGACTCATAGTTTTTGCAAGATATATATTACATAGCAGCAGGGGATCCTTAAATGTAATACTTGTATCATTATATAGACGACATATTGCGTTAATTTTTTCCTTACATGAGAACAGAAAATAATGTATATCTGTTGTTTTCACCAAACTAAGCACTAATGTTGATTTTCAATCCTAAAATATGAAGACCCTGATCTAGGCAATACGCAATAGGCATTCCTGAAGTAGACAGGACAATGAAAAAGAAGTAAACCCGAAAGCTTGCTCATATGAGGTACTCCTCGAGAAAAACATGTAACGCAAAGGAAGATTAGCCATTTCTGTCAGAAATTAAACACGACAGTCAACATTTTGAGGAAAAAAAATTACCCATCATTTTCACTCATAGGGATCTCAGTGAAAATTGTATCTCAATAGGAATTCATACTATCAGACTCAGAGCTTATAACAACAACAAAAGTTGCAAGACATACCTTCTTATCCTTTATTTCGCTGGTTTGAATCCATCTCTCAATTTGGTCTTTGTATCTCTGCTCCTTATTAATCTCTTTCTTCAAGTCCCCTCAAACTTCTCCTTTTGATTAGCATTGTATGTGCAATACACCTGTATTAAAAATAGCAAAAATCATAATAACATAAACTGAGCTGCTAATTGGCATAAACATTTCATCGAAGGAGCTGATAAAACGGAATATTTGAACTACGTAGGGAATGATCAAAACAGCTTCCCTTAGTATCTCCATGACTTTTGTTTGAATACTAAGAAATCTACGACTACTAATTTATAATATCATGAAAAAGCAAAGCACAAAATTAAACCAAATGCTTAAGAAAAAGGCAATAAAAGATGCATGCTTGTACAACTTGTGAATGCAATAAACTATAAGCTTCCCACCCAAGCTTCAAAACAGACCTAAGAACTTTTTTACCCCTCTGTGTTATCATCACTGATAGTTTGGCTGGCTTGTAACCTGCGGCGGTAAAGTCGATAATATATCAAATATCTCCATAGGCAATCCTAACATACATGAGCAACTCGAGAGACTTAAGAGTACTCTTAGATAAACCTGCAAACATACGTATACATTTTTAATTGATCTCTCAAAATATACCGTTTTTCAAGATTGAAAGGTATTGTTAACACTTTACTCAATCGGGGTACCCAGCTTTTCCACTGATTGTTCTTGCTACCTGTTGCATGTACGCCACAAAATACACATGATCAGACGGGAAAAATCAAATTATAGATTACTGATTTTTAGTTCAAAGAAACCACTCCAAAAGCATACCCTTTAGTTTGTAGTAATGCCCTAAATACCATGTAATTCATTCATTGAAAAAAGAAATCAAGTTCCTTATAAAATGAGACGATGTAGCATACCAAGTGATGAAATATAGCCAAACAGAATAGGTATGGATGAATTTTAAGATGTAGTTTAGAAATTAAAAGTTGCACGTGTAAGCCCCAACCCAGTGTCGACTCAAAGAAATAAGGGAAACCCAATGTCGACTCAAAGAAATGAGGGAAGTAACGTTCAGCTAAACATTTTAACTAGCTCAAAAGTTAAAATTTTGGTACCCATAGCTGATAGAAATCAAAACTCCGAGAATCCTAGGAAAAAAAGCACTAATCTATTTGAATCTATTATCTTATCTTTTTGGTTTCAAACAATTAACTTTGATTAAAGATAAATGACAGAGAAACCTTACCTTAGTTACCGAAAATTCAACTGCATGTTTAGCTGATGATTCGGTTTGAGAATAATGCCAAATTTACCATCGAACTCACTGCCTACAATCAAATTTTAAAGCAAAAAGATAAGAATCATGTTCCATTATGTTATCAATTTTCGACTAACTAAAGTATCATCTAATTCATAAAAAAGATTAGGCGTCAAATCATGGCACGAGCTTTTAAGTTCCTACAAAATTGCCTTCATTGTTATACAGAGGAAATTGTTTAGAGAGAGGTCGTTTAAGAAGTCACCATATTTCTCAACTTAAACACTATGTAGCAGAACTTTTAAAGCACATTGCATTCTATGGACCGAAATGATCAATCAGCGAATCACAAGAAACACGATACAAATCGGACGTCTATCACTAACCTGGCTGAAATATATTGTGTGCCAAAATGAGTTGCCACATTTCCAACATAGAGAGAGAAAGTGAGAGAGAGAAACCCATCTTTAAACCTCAGATCTTCTTCAATCTTTTTCTTCTCGGCTTCGCTTCTTCTTTCTTCTCGGTATCACTATGTCTCAACGACAATCCGGTCGGTACGACAGGCCGTCTTCAAATAGGTCTTCGTTGGATCAAACTTTGAGGGACCAATGCCGACGGCGGCGCTCACCAGAGCATCCTCAAATTGTTTTGTCAAGGAGGATAGAGGAAGATCATCCTCTGGCTCCCTACAGATCTGTGAGTATGACTCCCAGGTCGGCGATAGTGGAGCCGAGATCTAGATTAATGGAGTCTTCTTTCAGGGCCCAAGCGGCTACGGGCTTTAGAATTTTCGATCATGAGTCGTTGTTGCTAATAGGTACAACTTTGCTAACCTTTCACACTTGTTATGATGCCGATCATGTGATGGGGTGCCGTGACTGACGATGCAAGATGGAACGTCTGGAGCAAGAAGCCTCTGGATTTGACTCTTATTCACGTGTCATGACCGATGCGGAGCAAGGGTCAAATCTAGTGGGCTGGCGCCTTAAGATGACTCGACATTCTTAATAGCGGAGCATGGAGCCAAGGAGATATGTGCCGGATTATTCATCGACATCGTAATACCAATTTCCTTATGCTCTTGATTCGTGTTTCGTTTGTGGCTGCTCTGCAATTTAGACCCTTCATTTCGGATGTGCAGCTGATAAAGTAATGGAGGTCTCTGAGGCCGAGGCTGCTTCTGGATTTCTCGGTTCAGGCCACGGATTTTTTAAGAAGGAAGGGAAAAGGAAGGCATACAGAACTGGTGAGGCACTTCCAGCCGGCGTTCTGTCCCCCGTTACCTATTGAAGCCATGCAAATAAGGCCAAGGATTGAAGCCAGAAGTGTGAAGGCAGTGGAGCCAAGGGCGGTTCTTTCAAAGGGGAAGGTAGTGCAGCCGGTGACGAGCAATACAGGCCGGAAGTGGTAGGTCTTTCTGGACGTACCGAGCTCAATCTCTTTGAAGGATGACATGCATCTGGCCATGGAATAGGTGATTAAGGCCATGACTGACGGCGACAGTGCGAGGTTGGAGGCTAGAGAATGGCAGGAAGTAGTGGTCGGGGCCTTCGGCCACAACAAGCTAGTAAGTTTTCCCTCTTCCTTTCCTCAGGTTGTCCTTCCTTATGGCTCATTAACCGTTTACATACGGCTTTTATCTTTTCAAGCTGCCGATCACACTCAGGAACTGTTGAGAAGGCATGAGGAGTTGAAGCAGGTCCATCAAGTCACTGCAAGGGACTTGGAGGTTGCCAAGCAGGAGATCGCAAAGGATCAAGCTCAGCTCTGGGAGGCGAAACTCAATGCCAAGCGAGTCCTGGAAGACTATTGGCCCTTGGATGATTTCGTGACATTTAACGAGGCAGTGGCAGCTATGCAGGCGATGTACCCTAGGCTAGAGTTTGCTCGGAGACTTTGGAATCCTTATAAGGGAGAATTAGAGAGGGGTCGAGTGGAATACGACGCGAAGAGGCCTCAGGCTCCTCTCATTTGTCAAGAGAAAGATCCATCTCCGTCTAGGGCAGATCATGACGTCGAGAGAGAGAAGGCTCAAGCTGAAATTCAGGCTACTAATGCCTTTGTTGATTCCCTTCTTCATTAAGACGATGGGGTCCCATACTGAGTCCCCACTTCACCGGAGGTTCCTCCGAAAGGGTCTTCCCATGGTGCTCATACCCTGACCATGCCATGATTTCTTAGATGCTTGGCTCGTCGCCACTTTTGTTAGCTTTTTCGGCTTGCGCGCTATAGTTATCGGCCTGTAGGCCTGGTAGATGATAATTTTGTATGTTTGCCTCGCCGGGGCTTTTGACTTTATAGTAGCTTGACTGTCTAATTTTTGCATTTTCTGGACTTTCTGCTTTTTACTTTTGCACTTCTACTTCTACTTCTTGAGCTTCAATTTTTCTTGAAATATCTCTATGTGAGGCTGGCTCGTAGTCTTGACCTCTAGTGACTCTGTGTCCTGCCTATCCCAACCAAAACGAGCCTTCGGCTTTAGGCGATGGCTTAGCCTCCCTTGGTGCTTGGCTTCGTTCTATTGATTTAGGGTTTAGATTGCATAAAGGTGGATTGAATAAAAGTAGTGTCGGTGTGGCAATAGCTCTTAGCCGACATCTTAGTCTCTTTTTCGATTGCTCTTGCTTGAGTCTTGTTTCTTTATTAGCTGGGGGCGTTGGCTTCATCTTGGTGAGGCGACAGCTCTACCCTTTTTGCTTTGGTAGGATTCAAATTTACTTTGCACTGCCCTAACAAAAGGAGCATCGGTGTGGCCGTAGCTCTTAGCCGAAATCTTACCCATTACCGTTTTTTGGACTTAAGAAACTTTACACGTTGGACTTTATAATTTATTATTGATTTGGCCTTAGGCGTGATTGTATTCTTTTGAAACCTAGGCCTAAGTATAAGGAAGCGTTGGTGTGGTCGTAGCTTTTAACCAGTGGCTTGACCTTTTCGTTTTAGGGCTTATTAGATTTTCCCATGTAAAAGGACGTGTTCAGCGTGGCTTTTAGCTCTTAACCAACATCTTGACCTTTTATCTTTAAGGACTCTGAATCCTTACTTCGTCCAAACAAAGAGAAGCGCCGGTGTGGTCATGACTCTTAGGCGACAACTTATTCGTAATTGTTTTTTTTTTGTGGACTTAGTAAGAATTTAGCATTACTCTAGTCGACAAGGGATGCACCGGGGTGGACTTGGCTCTTAATCGACGACTCTCCTTCTCATTCAAATTTTGCCCTACGCTTTGCTTTGGACGAGATCGGCCTAATAAAAGGACCCAGAAAAGCGATGATTAGTCGGTAGCCCAGATCGCTTCGCTCGGCTTCACTCAAGCTTAGCCATGTTGCCCATACTGAATCAACTTTGGCGGACAGGGATCAATTGCCGGCCGTCAATTGTGGTCCAACGGGGCTAGATTGGGGTGTAACCGTTGTTAGTATTGACCATCTCCATGAACTGGAAGATAACAAGAGGGACCGATTGAATCTGTTTGACCTCCTCCTGAGCGTGGAGAAGCTCACGCTTGAGATTCTTCTGCTCATCTTTGCTATGGTCGAAGGTTTGATAAACGATTTTGGTTCAAGATGAACAACGAGAGAGGATGATTGAATGAACAGACTTGGGTGAATTATTAATTTGTTATCACTTATCAGTGGGTGATTTTGGGCGAGAGAGTAAGAGATGAGAGCTTATTTGAATTTTGGGAGAGTGAGAGAGCTGGGAAAAAAATAGTAGAAGATCAACTGAAAATGAGTTTAAATGGAGGGTTATCAAAATTTTGACTTAGCCAAATTTTTTAAAAAGTTCGCCAATTATACAATCACGTTCTAAAAAGCGTAGCATAAAATATCTATCGCTACGGTTTTCAAACGTGGAGACTTTATAATTACTCGACAGTCAGAAAAGCGTGGCGTAAAGTATATACCGCTTAAAACCGTGGAGATTTAATAACCACTCCACGGTTAGAAAAGCGTGGTGTAAATTACCATGGCCATAGATAGCTTTACGCCACGGTTTTTTGACCGTGTTGACGTGTAGTGTGGCGGTAGTCCTATTTTCTACTAGTGGCACTTATTGAGAAGTAGTAACCTTCCTAAATATTTTTTCTCCTTCTCTAGTGTGTTTTTCAGGTTGGTATTTTCTTAGTTCATGATTTCTCCGCTGACCAATAGTGTTGATTTAATTTTTTCCAGACACATAGTGATTATGTTTGTCAATGATTTTGTAGCAGTTGTCAACCGATCTTTCTCCATTGATTATCAAATTTTTCTTGTTGTCATCAACTCTATCATAATCTTTGTTGAAATTGAAAAATAGATTTTGATCACATAAATGGCTAATGCTAACTAAGTTTGCTTTTAATCATTCAACAAGAAGTACATTATTTATTTTAACATTGTCTCTTAGAACTAGAATTCCTTCTCAAATGATCTTCATTCTACTTTTATCACCGAGTATTACAAATCCAGAGTTTCTTGTAGTTACCTTGTTCAATTGATTAGCATCTCCAGTCATATGCTTCGAACATCCACCATCAAGATACCAGTTGTCTTTGTCTTCTTTGTTGACCTCTCTTGTTGTGGTTTCTTCTTCTGTCGTATGGATTAATTCTTCAAAATCTTGTGTTAGAACGAAGTTCTCTTAAACCTTCTTTCGAATTAAACTTCGTCGATAGAGTCTTTCCCCGATCTAATTGTAGGAGCCAGAATCTAATTATAAAAGAGATTGTAACAAAGCAACAAATTGTTTTGAAGAGACTAAAAAACCTAAATAATTAGGTTTAGACTTAGTTTATTATTGAACTATTGAAACATATATATAGGCAAAGTATTGAAATCCTAATCCTAACTAGACTAGGAATAACATAGATTTCTAAACTCATAAAACCTAAAATAAATAGGAATTGGTTTTAAATTAAATGGGAAATTAACTAACCGGAAGAAGCTTCATGGTTTTTGTCTTTTGTTCCTCTTTTACAAAAATAAGCTTTACCTTAGAATGTGTCCATAACATCACTCCCCTCCTGGAGACCGAGCATGTCCTCAGGCTGGAAGGAAGGATAAGATTCGCGGAAGTCGGTGAGGAGCTCCCAAGTAGCTTTAACATCAGACAAGTCCTTCCAAGCCACTAAGATTTCGACCTGACCAGTACGATTCAAGCGAGAACGTAATACAACGCGAGGAGATAAAAGGACACCACCATCTCTTAACAAAGGCAGACTTGGAACCTCAATAGGTGGATCACCAATAAAAGGTTTGAGCTGAGAAATATGAAATATATTATGAAGTTTTGCATGAGAAGGAAGAGCTAATTTATAAGTGACCAACCCAATGCCCTGCAAAACTTGATAAGGACCAAACAATCGAGGAGAAAGCTTCCGAACACGCTAACCAGCCAACGAAAAATGATGAAATGGAAACAAACGGAGCCAAACATAATCCCCAATAGCAAAGGAGAGCTCATGATGATGCTTATCATGTTGAAGTTTCATGTGATTTTGTGCTTGATGCAAACGAGCTCGAATTTCTATAAGCTTCTCATCACGACAAAGTAAAGTCTCATCAATTGCGTCCACACGAGATGTACTAGGAACATAAGAAATAAGGCGAGGTGGAGGACGACCATAAAGCACTTCAAAGGGTGTGGTTTTCAAAGCATAATGATAAGAAGTGTTGTAACAGAATTCAGCCCATGGTAACCATTGACGAGGATTGTCACCGACAAAACAACGCAAATACATGCCAATTGTGTGGTTAACCACCTCCATATGACGATCAGATTGAGGGTGCTAGGCTGAGCATAGATGGAGAGTTGTACCACTGAGCTTAAATAACTCATGCCAAAACTTGCTGCTGAAAATAGGACCCCGATCACTTACAATAGACTCTGACAACCCATGCAATTTAAACACTTGATCAAAGAAGAGTTGAGCTACAATAACCGCAGAATAAGGATGACCAAGAGGTAGAAAATGAGCGTATTTAGAAAAACGATCCACAACAACCAGCAAAATAGACTTCCCTGCAACTTTAGGCAACCCTTCCACAAAATCCATAAAGATATCAGACCATACCTGAGTCGGCACAGCCAACGGCTGCAATAGACCGGCTGGACGGAGATGTTTAGTTTTGTTTTGCTAACAAACCAAACAACGAGCAACAAACATTTTAATCATACCATGCATGCCCCACCAAAAGAATTCAGTGCGGATACGGTGAAGAGTCTTTTGAAACCCCTCATGACCAACATTATGAAAATGAGACATAACAATGTCTACTAAAGGAGAAGCAACATCAAGAAAAATCAAATTTTTACACCAAATCAGTCCATCTGCGAAACACCACTCATCGCCCTTATGCCCAGCACAAATATCAGCTCGAAGGACTTGTAAGGACTATGTAGAGTCAATTTTGAGCTTAGCTGCATGAAACAAATCCTGAATAGGGCTGGAAATGGCACAAAAGTTTGGGACAGGCTCCTCATAACGAGATAATGCATCAACATCCTGATAGAACGGACCAGGTTTATATTCGACTGTAAAAATAAGTCCCAATAGTTTACTAACCTAGTTTGCTGAGGAGCTGTAGTCAAAGCATCTTCCAACAAAAACTTCAAACTGTAATGATCAGTGTGGATGATAAAACTCCAACCCCAATGATAAGGATGCCCATGTTGGACAGCTTTAGCCAAACCAATTAATTCGCGTTCATAAGATGGCAATTTAACATGACGAGTAGCCATAGGACAGCTAAAGAAGCCACCGGATGTCCATCTTAGTGTAAAACAGCTCCCATGCCTGAACCTAAAGCATCACACTCAACCAAGGAAGGAATTTTAAAATCAGGCAAATGCAGAACAGGAGTAGTAGAAAGAGCTGTCTTGAGCGTCTGGAATGTTGTTTAAGGGGGGCTGCAAGTGCTCCATACTCTTGGATAAAATGACGATAATAACTAGCAAGACCAAAAAACCACGTAAGGTAGTGACTATAGTCAGAGTTAGCCAATCAACCACAGCTTGAACTTTGGACGGATCCATAGCCACCCTGTTACCCGAAATGATGTGGCCTAAGTAATGAACTTGAGGTTGGCCAAAAGAGCATTTGGACATCTTGAGGAAAAGGCAATGAACACGAAGAATTCTAAAAACAACACGAAGATGTTGCATATGCTCTACCCATGATGAACTATAAATTAAAATATCATCAAAGAAGACTAGGACAAACTTACAGAGATATTGGCGGAAAATTGAATTCATCAATGCCTGAAAAGTAGACGGGGCATTGGTTAAGCCAAAGGGCATCATAAGAAATTCGAAATGTTCATTATATCCTCCATAAACATACGTATTTGATGATAGCCGGAGCATAAATCCAATTTGGTAAAGAATTTTTCCCCATGTAGTTCTTCTAACAACTCCTTAACCACGGGAATGGGAAACTTATCCTTGATAGTAATGGCATTAAGAGCACGGTAGTCAACACACATCCGCCAAGTACTATCCTTCTTCATGACAATAACACCAGAGAGAAGAATGGTGATTTGCTTGGTTGAATGATCCCTTAGTGCGTCATTGCATCACATTGACGCTCAATTTCATCTTTTTGATGATGAGGGTACTGATAGGGCCGAACCACCACTGGGGCTGATCCAGGTAAAAGTGTAATTCGGTGATTGTGATCACGATGTTATGGAAGGGTAGTGGGTTCCTGAAAAAATATCCTCAAATTCCACCAAGAGTTGATCCAATACCTCTTTGTTAGAAAGGGACTCGAAAGCTGAAATCGAATGAATATGTGCCACTGTAGGAGCGCTATGACCATGCCATGTGATAGGCTGATTACCCTTCTAAAATAACAACTGTTTGGCTGTCAAATTCCACAAAATTAGACCTCAAGGTTCCAAGAAATCATATCCAATGATGACATCGTAACAAGCCACATTAATCACAAAGAAATTTGAGCTATAATAGTGCCCCATATTGAAAAAGTCTTTGGAGAACAAATTTTGGCGCAATCCAATTTCTCTCCATTAGCCACTGACACCTTAAGCCCCTGATTACCCTTACTTTGGAGACCTAAACTTTGAGCTGTAGGCACACTCAAGAAATTATCGGAAGAGCTTGTGTCTAATAATGCGCGAAAAAATAAGCCTCAAATGTTCCTGTTAATCACCATAGTCCAAAATTTGTGACCAGGAACACGCGCACCACTGATTGCATGCAGAGATATTTCTAGATCAACATCCTCTAGATAGTCAGTACTATCCTCCGAGTCTCCCTCGTCTGCTAGAATCCAAAAAAGAAGTTTGCATTTGTGACCAGGATTGAATTTTTCATCACAGTTGAAATAGAGACCTTGAGCTTTGCGAGCTGCTTGTTCGGCTAAGGATAACCGTCTGAAGCTGGAAGTTTGTGGTACGAAAGGCTTAGTCACAGATGCAGCAGAAAAAGCTAGTTGAGCATTGTTATGGAAAACAGATTGAGAGGATGTCAGGTTGTTTGCACGTTGTCGCTACCCATTTTCGGCCTCAAGAGAAAATATATTTTTGTTGGTGTAGATCATCTCGAGGAACTTGAGGTCATAGAAGCTCAAATGGCAGCTGCAAAGAAAGGAAAGAAGCTTACAAAAAATAGCTTCCTGCAGAAGCAAACAAGCTTGAAGAAGAAGAAAGCAAAAGAAGAGGAGCCAGTTTTGAGCAATTCGATCATAGAAGCATTAATTGAGATACTAATGGAGTTTTCGAAGAAGAATCAGCCAAAACAGTGCCCTGAAAGATCGAATAGAGAAGAAGAAAAGAGTTTCTGCAGAAAGGACGAAACTGCACATCGTCAAAAGCTCGAGGATTGTGTTGTACCTACTGGGAAAGTCAAGGACCTCGTCAGCTTTTTTGAAAGCTTCTCGGCAGAAATCAATGTCGACGATCTGCGGAGCATAGTCGAAGCTCAGGCGACCTATCAAAGTACTCAGGAGGATGTCGTCTACAACACCTCTAAGAGCAATTGGTCTGCAAATCCCTAAATCAAAAAGCCCCAAATTGGTTAGGGTTTTATTTTTCAGTTTAAGTCCAAATCCTTAGTTTCTATAGTATTTAATAAAATTAGTGTTATGGGTAGCTTCGTTTAGATGATATGAAGTAGTAGTTAAGTTCAATTTAGTCTGATATGGTCTGAATTCCATAATGAATGTTCGAGTTGTGTACTGAAGAACTGGAAATTGGGCGTTTACATTGTAACCTATTGCAGTTGAATTCATTGATTCATAAATGTTAAGGATACTCCATTGAAGGTGTTTGAATGCTTAAACTGAAGTTCTGATGCATAGATGAAGATGATGTTAAGTGGGTCCGTAGCTTTGTGTAACTTGTTCGTCAAGTCAAAGACGAAATTCAAATTTTAGAGTTGTTTTCAGTAAAGTTAAACTTTAGTTAAGTTTTTAGTAGTATGTAGATGGAGTTTAGATGCTGCTATAATCTTGATCAAGTCCAGAACAAAAGTCAACGAAAATGGCGCCTTTGTCGCGAGGAAGAAGATGAAGTTTAGTTTGCAATTTTTTCCATTTTACAGTGCTGGCCTACTTGAAAACGCGTTGTGGATCAATCTAGAGTAAAAATACAGGCTGTAATTGAGAGGAAACGAAATCGTGCAAAAAGAAAAACCATTTCTTGTTTTACTTTACCATTCTCGGTTTTCTGGTTTTTCCTTAAAAATTCAGGTTGTAATTGCTTTAAAATTCCATGTCAACTAGGTCTGAGTGTGGAAGACTATATAAACACCTATTCTGTAATTGTTTTCATATATGAATGGAATGAATCAAAACTTCATATCGCCATTGTCATCTTTTTACAGTTTTAAAATCCAGTTGCATTGGTAGTGAGAGTAACCTTAGAATTTCGATAACCCAAATTAGTTTTTAAGTTCCAAACACTCTAGATACCTACATTTGTAGCCATTAGAATTAAGATTAGCGTCAAATTGAATATGGAAGATATGATCATCATCCTGTTTTAGTGTATCAGTGTTTTTAGCTTTTCGTTTTCTGCAAATTTGTGTTGTGTTCTGTGTTATTGTTGCTGCAGTACTCTTTCTCTGCCGGAATCAAGGATTTCCGGTGTCTACAAGTTAACAATTCCAACAACAATTTTGTGTATAGGCCACTTGAAAATGGATAAAGACACGAAAAAAATAAATAGAGTCGCCACTAGTCTTAGAGATAGGTAGGACTAGACACTTATTATCTTGATTGATTTTATCCTAATCAATTTTGACAATTAAACATTTATTTAACAACATAAAAACAAAACGAGTTTGGAGGGTTGACTGTATGTGGGGAAAGTGTTAGGCACCCCACGATACTCGTTACACAAAACGATTGCCAAATTCTTGAGTTCATTTTAAAAGGAACAAATAATTTTTGATGAAAATCTTTTATTCAATATTACATGAGTTACCTATATTCTAATTATTATTTTTTATCAAAATTATGGAGATTATATTAATTAAATGCAAAAATGACAAGTAAGATGACATGTGAACTACTCTATTTCAGAAAATAAAAATGCATAAAGTAGGGCATAAATAAAATTAATATAAAGACACAAATATAAAATATAACATACACTATAAATATACAACAATCATATATAGTAAAATAAATAAAAATTAGTAGTATAATATAAACGAAAACTGCATGAAATATATATATATAAAGTAATATAATCAGGACTAACAATAAAGTTAATTTATTTTAAACATTATGTATTTAAATTTATTGACGGGAGGGACTAAATGACACAAAAACAAAAAGTTAGAAGTTACGCGGGGCTGAAAATGGCTCATCTTTTCATCAAATAAGCATAGGTATTAAAGTTTAACATGGTGAAAAACGGGGACTAAAGTAGAAGAACTTTCAATAAACGAGGGACCATTTAATAGATTCAAAAACATAAAGAGCATCACATGAACATGCCAGAATCCGATATTGCTTACCAGAACCCGACGAAAGTCTGATTAGACCATTCTTACACCCAACTTCCTCAATTCTGACTCATTTTAAAAGGGATTTGATTTAAAACTGATTAAATTTCAACAAAGAATCCGAATATAACAACGAAACATGATTTAAACAACATAAAATGGATTTCGGATTTGATCGAAATTCTGGAAAATTGTAATTGAGCAAAAAACTGAACTTATTTAAACCTTTTACTGTGTCATATAACACCAAATATACTAAAAATGGAAAGCTTGCAGAGAAGAAGAGTAACAAATGGAAACTTTGAGGATTTTGATTTTTGATAGTTAGGAAATGATTAAAACGAGCTAAACATATTTTGAACACTAACAGAAACTTTATGCAGCGAAGATGAGGAATAATAGAAGACGTATACTATAGGGATTTAAGAACATAGGGAGAACATAAAATTTTGAAACAAATCAGGAAAGAGGAAGCAAAGGCAGAACCTTGAGAGAGAATTTTCTTTTTTGCTCTCTGCCCCCCTGTTTTCTATCTCCCTTTTCTTCTCCTATTTATACTCCAATTTGAGGATTAAAATAAAATAATTAAAACACCCCTTCAGCCCTTATAATGATTATTCTGACAGCATCAAAAACACTGTTAACCAGTTGGGATTTAATTTGATTCCATTCTCACTTGGTTTGATTACTTGAAGTGCAAGTAACTTCTATTAATTAAATTAAAAAAAAAACGAAGAGAATTGACTAGTAACATAGTACAAGGCTCAGTCTATATCAGGCTCAACATATACCGGCTCAACCTTTATGTGTCTCAGCCCAATCTTGACCCACATCAACTCAATTATTGACTCAGTCTTGATACACAAATCCTACCGAAATAATTTTTTCTTTATCTTGTAATTCAATCAGTTAGAAAAGCTATAAAAAATAGATGTCTCATCTTGTACTGTAACTTGTAATGTGTATAAATACATTATCATACCTGATACTCCCTCCGTCTCAAAATAAATACAAATTTTTCAATACAAATTGCATGTAAAAATTTGCATCTATTTTGGGACGGAGGTAGTAATAAAGTACAGAAGATTCCCAAAGCCAATCCCATTTCTATTAGTGACCAGGAAAACAAAAGGCAACAGTGTAGGAGGAGAAGAGATGAGGGTCGGTTGGGCATAATCAAATAGGCATGTTCTAAACAAAACTACAACTAGGGATAATCTAGACAAAACTACAACTCGGGATGATCTAAACAAAACTACAACTCGGGACAATTTGAACTACAACTCGGGATGATCTAGACAAAACTACAACTCGTAAGGAAATAAACAAGCCTACAACTATAGATGATACCAATAAAAATAAAAAGATGTTCCCTAACAAGAATTAACGAGTTCGTCCGAAATTGGGTTATGACACACGCAACGGATAAGAATTCATGGAATTATCCAGAATAGAATGAGTGTTTGATGCGGAAGAATGCTGGGAACGAGAAACAAATGTACGATTGGTCACAGTTCTTGGAGGCAGAGTAATTTGGGTATGTTGAAGTTTAGCCTCAATCTGTCGAGCTCGGTTGACAACTTGCAACAAATAAGTAGGCTCCCACATCTCCAACTCATACCTAAATGTAGGAATCAATCCCCGTATGAATAAACCTACCTCTTGTTCAGGTGCCAGTTTTTCCGCACGAGCACGAATAGTTTGAAAATCCCGAGTATAATCAAGGACTGATCTAATTTGATGTATTTTAGCCAACTCTCCTATTTTGTTATTCCGTGATGGTGGCCCGAAACGCATGTGGACAGCGTCAGAAAACTCGGACCAAACAAGGTTTTAATTGCAAAATCCAAATTTGCGCATCGTCACGTAAGTAGAATGATGCGATACGGACACGGTCAGCCAGAGGAGTTTGGTGGTGCAGAAAAAATTGCTCGCAAATGCCTAACCATCCTAAGGGATCAGAAATACCATCATATAAGGGAAAAGTGAATTTAGCAAACCTTGGTGTCTCCTTGGTACCCTGGACAGGTTCCTTGAAATGTTGATTGGCGCTGATTGCAATTTTTTCTTGAAGACGACTGTTTGCGCTTGTAAGACCACGGTGACTAGAAACGCCACCAGATTCAACATCATTCAAACAATTGTTGACATTCACCAAGTGTGTGTCGAAGGACTTAAAGCCATATTGGAGATCAGATTGCATTGCCGCCAAGTTGGTGGTAAGTGCAAGAACTGCATCCTGAATTGTTTTGAGGACTTTGGAATTCCCTAATTCATCTCCCATAACAGTTGAATCTGATAGCAAATTGTTAGAATAAGTTCTCTTAACCTTCTTTCGAATTGAACTTCGTCGATAGAGTCTTTCCCCGATCTAGTTATAGGAGCCATAATCTAATTATAAAAGAGATTGTAAGAAAGCCATATATTATTTTGAGGAATCTTTAGATTTAGACTTAGTTTATTATTGAACTATTGAAACATATATATAGGCAAAGTGTTTAAATCCTAATCCTAACTAGACTAGGAATAACATAGATTTCTAAACTCATAAAACCTAAAACAAATAGGCATTAGTTTTAATTTAGATAGGAAATTAACTAATTGGAAGAACTTCATAGTTTTTGTCTTTTGTTCCTCTTTTACGGAAATAAGCTTTACCCCAGAATGTGTCCATAACATACCTCATGTGTCTGAGTACTCCTTTAGCTATTACCTAGAGTTACTCTGCCTACAAGCTTCATGGTTAAGAGAACTTCATTCTAACAATTTGGTCTCCCATAACATAGTCATTAGGACTTGATCTCACCGAATTACGTTACAAAGCCCACTCTAATTCCAGTTGAAATTTGATAGCCATAACTCTTTTTCGACTACCTGACTACTCAACAAGTTACAACTGAAACCTATCTAATAATCACTTAAAATATAATTATCTTTTTGAACGAAGTGATTAAAAGATAACAATTAATCTACTTAAGAATATTCTAATTAGAAATCTAATTAACTCTTCTTAAGTAATGGATTGGAACAGTTCAGAGGATTCTGAACCACTACTGACTAAAACAATTTACAATCTAAACATAACTCTCGGTGTGGTAAACTGTAATGGATAAGTCTCTCTTCTGAATGACAATAGAGATTGAGATGTAGCGCGAAATGATAATGGATTAGTGTCGGATGAACTAGTTTAGTTTAGTTGATACTGTACTAGTGACGTCAGAGACAGTACAATATGTTGATATGATGATCCAAAAATCTGATGAATGGACTACATATAGTAAACTGTTTGTTGAATAAGTCTCCTATAAAATGCGAGTTTAAGTTGACGCTTGTGATTGAATCAATTCTAACTATGTTGGAGTTGTATTGATTCAATTGCACTGACGTACAAAAGATAAGCCTCACAGATAGCAGATAATGAGATATGAGACTTTATGTATGAATCAAACTTAATGATGCAGTTTTGGATGTGTTGGATTTGATTCGAATGATGAATGTAACTCTGACGTGAATATTGACTCGTTCAGTTGTTACAACGAATGATTATGACAACAATCCTAAATCGAATATTGATTCGATCAGTATTGCAAAAACGTAATCGAGATAAAAACGGTCTGTGCGTATTATTTGATCATCGTAGTTGAACTATTAGATAATCTTTTGTTTTTATTAATTAAAACAATTAATAAGTGGACACAAAACTAGATTCAAACAAAATAAAAGATAACAAGAGATGACACGAGAGATTTCAGTGCAAACACTTTGAGTCTTTTATTTAATCACAGTTCGGTGTATTATCAAATAGCTAATCTGCAGGTAATTTATACCGAATAGAGAATTTATACAAAAGGGAGAAAGTCCCAAATTACCTAGTAGCAAACACACTCTATTTGCTCACTAGTAATAGTAATTACAATCTCTTAGTAAAACTGGATACCCAACCTATTCTAGCACTCCTATTCCATTAACTGGCAGGCTAGTTGATCGAGGACCATCCCTCTTCCTATCTTACTTTCATTCCCATGATCTCAATAAATGTCAAGTTAAGAAGATTATAAGTATTTCTCAAGACAAGGATGATCCTAGATCTAAATCAGCTCGCAAAGACTCCGGACAGCTCAGATCAGCTCAACAAGTTCTTGACCAGCTCCATCCATCTCAACAAGCTTCCAACCAGCTCCATCCAGCTCTCTTTGACACCGGCCCAACTCAATCCAGCTCAAGGTAGCTCAAAGGACTTCATCGATGATGAAAACGAAAAGACAAGTTTAGACATGGAGACTCAATTAATGCTTGTTCATGCTTCTCCAAGTTCATGTTCAACATTT
This sequence comes from Rutidosis leptorrhynchoides, assembly GCF_046630445.1. NCBI lineage: Eukaryota > Viridiplantae > Streptophyta > Magnoliopsida > Asterales > Asteraceae > Rutidosis > Rutidosis leptorrhynchoides. Next base: position 66,405 of record NW_027266414.1, on the reverse strand, counting down.
AATGTTTATTCATGCTCCATTCAAGTTCCTGCTCGACAATCAATGATCATACATGCTCCTTTAAAATTCATGTTTCGGCCATCAATACTTATTCATGCTTCTCACAAGTTCATGCTTCCATCTTCAATGCTTATTCATGTCTCTCTCTTGGTACATGGTTCGGCCTTAAAGACTAAAGCATGTTTCTATCATGATCCTTCAAGCAAAATTCGTCCATCCTTATGGCCCATGCATACAATCAATTTTCTATAGCCCTATTTATGTATAAGTCATGCATTTTACTTTTCCTAAGTCATGTATTTAGTTTTCCTAAGTGTTTTGAGTTTCCTATGTGATGTATTTAGGTTTCTTATGTCATGAATCATTGTAAGTGCATCATGTACCTATATAAGTGCGTGATGTACCTAAGTATTTGCATTTACTCCTCATGCATTTTCATTTTCGGGATCAATGTCTTGATTGCCGAATTTTCATTAGGCTTTCTAGACTCTTCCTTAAACTCCTATATATATGTAATTGTTTGATGAATAAAATCAGACTTTGCCATTGAAAAAACAAAATTATGTTGTTATCTTTATTTCCTTAAGTTTTCAAGTGTTATGTTTAAGTTTTGAGATTTTTGAAACTCTCACACCCTCTTGACTACTTAGCAAATTTCTCATTCAACGGTTTGAGTTCGAGTGTTTGTAAGGTTCTCGTTCGTGATTACTTGTTCAACGGTTTGAGTTCAAGTTCTTCACTATATCCTACCATTCTTTGTTCAACGGTTGGAGTTCAATGTTTGTTTTATCTTCATCCACCGACAATCCTATCTTAGGAAACATTTGGTCACCACCCAAAAAGCTAGTAAAAACACAAAAAATAAACCTCCATCCGACGCTCTTCTCGTCCCTCTCGGTTCTTGCTGGATTATTTAGGGTTTCCGCCACTTAATTTTCCATCACTAGTACTCTCAACTCTATATTCTCAACCTTTTGAATTGTGAACCTATGACAACAAACAGGGTCTAAGCGGATAACCTCTCCCTCTCTATTATTCTCAAGAAATATTGTTTGTGTAAAAGATCTCATGGTGATGAGTCCTCTATTTATAGGGGTATCTTCCTCGGTCAACACTCCTTATCTTGAATACACGATTCTGATATGATTTGATTTTGATCTTATTTGATTTCCTAAGACGTACGTATATTTCAACTGGATCAGAAAATACAGGATCCGATTTTATTTCCTTTGATTTGACCTTGTTTCCTTTTCTGCATTCATTCCTTCCAGAATGTATCTCTAATCTTCCAAATCTTTCTCGTGAGCTTGATCTTTACTCTTTAATGCTCATTGTTATCCGTTGATCAAATGACTTGTTATCCGTTGATCTTTACTCTTTAATGCTCATTGTTATCCGGCGATCCTATGACTTAATCAAATTGATCTCATCCATTGACTTGAACACTTTGGCGATCCCCATGAAATCAGAGATGTGATCAATTGATGTGTAAATTATTTATTTTTATACGATTAATATCATAAACTACAAATGTCTTTTATTTTAATCATGTGTGCCAAAATATACTATGCTATGGTAAAAAAGTTACAACCTAAATGTTAATATTCGAGTCATCTATTGTCTCGATATACAATGTATTCCATGGTTGACTGTCCGGGATGACCTTGTCCGAGGGACAGCTCTATCAACCCAGACACACCGGTTCATCTTGACTGACAGTCGAAGATTTTTCCCCAACATGCTAATAGACCTGCATATAATGAAGTTTCTTCATAAAGTAAAAGAAAAATTAAAAGAATTGTATGAAGGTTTTGGGTTAACAACGAGTTATACACAATTATAATAAAACACATATAACTAAACATAATCTTTTAATTAATGAGAGTACTGTCCTAATACTCACTCTCCCATTCCTCTACTCTCACCACGCGGAAGAAGCTGAATACCGACACAACAAATGTGTCGGTATTTGTCAATTCCGACACACAATACCGATACACATGGTGTCGGTATTTGTCGATATCGACAATACCGACACACGTGGTGTCGGTATTTTTCTTGTCGGCGTGGCGGGCCGACACAGAATGCCGACACATCTATATACCGACACATTTTTTTGAAATACGGACACATTTGGTGTGTCGGTATTTTTCGGTTCGGTTAAAAACGGTCCGGTTTAAAATTTGGTTCGGTTCAAAATGCCGAAAATACTGACATACTAAGTGTCTCAGTATTTCAAAAAAAATTATTAAAAAAAATAACATTGTAGACCAATAATTGAAAATAATAAATCATTGATGATCATATACTTCCCACTAGTAAAACCAAGAATTGAAGATAATGTCGATTGCAAGAGAATTGGCCATTAAGTTATGTTTATGACACAACAATGTAGAAGAGCATAACCTCCAGACTTTCATGCAGTCTACACTCCACACAGAAGAGTTCTCCCATCAGGATTGAAGGTCATACAACGAACTCCACTTGTCTGCAGCAAAATGAAGTGATTCAAGGGAAGAAATGGATCTTAAGCAATAAAATTCATACCTTGAAACTGACTTCTCTAAAAACGAAACTAACAGCAACAGATACACCCTTGCACAAACAATGTCCAAAGAAAGAGAGATAAAAGTTACCTTTGGTCTAGCTGAACCAATGAGCTCAAAGGTTTCAAGGTCCCAGAACTTAACAGTCCTATCAGCCGGACCTAAAGACAATAGTAAAATGAGAGGTAAGAATAGGATCTAGCCATGCAAATGCAGTCAAGTCCCAAATTACAACTATCTATACAGATACCACCAAATATACACACTTGTCATTTATAAAAACAAAATTTAGCTACTGAAACTCAGATGACCACAAGCATCATCTGGAAATACTCAGGACAAAACACTGATTGGGACCATTAAAAAAGGAAATAATTAAATTTTAGGTTGAGCTCTAAAAACCCATACCTTAACTCTAGTAGAATAAACATAATGTAAAAGAAAATAATTACACGAGTTATGGTAACGATAACTTACCGAAGAGTGACTTGACGGTCCTCTTTGGTTTTGCACTTTTCTTTTTTCAGTTCAGCTGCATTTGAATGCACAAAACAATGAATTTCATGGAGGAGAAAATTTGATATATAGTAATATTTTGGTATTATGAATGATCAATTTGGAAAGGAACACATACCTATTCTAGGTATCTGACCATCATCTACGATTTCAAAGTTTTTGTAGGTGTAACCTACAAAGTTTACAACCTTGGATGGAAGCATCTGCACAACATGAAATCAAATCAAACAAGTAGACACCAGAAATATTGAGCATCTTAAAAAACATAAATTTAAATGATCGCCACTGAATCTAAATGAACCAACCTTTCTCCATGGACCAGATTTTGTTGATGACAGAAGTTGGTTGTTAATCTACAAAAACAATAACATTATAAAAGTGGTAAAGCAAAAGGGAAAAAGCTTTCTACAACAAATACATGCATATAATACCAACTTACCTAAATGCTACTTTCTTCTTCTTCGTCATCGTCTTCACTTTCATTGAACAGCGTTTTGCCAACCATATCACCATTCTCAAACAAGGTCAGTCTCTGTTTCTAAGTCTAAAAAACACTTTCTTAATTTCTTTCTTAACAAGTAACACACTAGACATTAGCTCCACAAGTTTTTGCAGTTAACCAGATCAGCTACTTGTTCAATTTCTGTAAACAAGGAACTCTCTTCTAATGAAGAAAGTAAGATTAATAGGAATAGTAATACCCATCTCATATTTCTTCTAAATTTTAAGACAAAATTGCAATTTTTTGTGAACTACCCATGATCATACCAGATCATATTGTAATTGGAATTTCATTGCTTTATTGAGTTGTATATCAATTTCAAAACCTTTTTTCAGATTGCTGTTGAATGGTACATGAAAGAAACTTTTTGACTTTTTAATGTATTCATTTATACATGCAACACTAGCAAGAGAAGTCTGCTGTTATTAGGAGTTGGAGGGCTAACAACAAGCTTACTACAACCAGCAAAGTCTCTTTTAGCTTAAGGTAGAATAAACTCTTAAATCCATGATTTCGAAAAAAAGAAAAAGAAAAAATTATCATTGTTAGACAGTAATTCTTTTTTTTTTGGACATGGATACTTGGTATATTGCAGACACATAATTCAGATAAAGTTTTTCATTTTACAGATGTACAAGAAAGATATAGTTCATTTGTCGACAAACGTGACGGATATTCATATATTTATCCTTTAGACTGGAGGGTAAGTCTTTTAATAATCCTTATAAATTTCATCTAGGCGTGGCAAGAAAATATTTTTATGCTTTTTTTGTTTATTTCTCTTTTTAGGAATTTGATTTTAGAGGGATTAAACCAGCTTAGGAAGAAATAATAAACAGCTTAGGAATTAAAGCAGCCCATTTGAATTCCAGTCTAAACCTTAAACCGAAATTCAATCTAAACCTCTTTGAAACTATGGAATCAATCAAACAACCCACATTGACATGCATTCGTTCATAATCATTCTCACCAAACCGTCAAGATTAGAGCTGATCAAATAACAAAAACTATTAAATGTATAATCATACTTGTTAATTACCTAAATAAAGAGACTCTCAATTGATTTTCAGTACCTGAAATGATTCCCCTATACAATGTATATAAGGAGGAGCCTACAAAGTTCAAACACAAAATCAGAATCCATGTTAATATTTTTGACACCTTAAAATAAAGTCCACTTCATGGATGGGAAATGGAGCCAACACTACTGCACCCTAGTGAATGCAGTTTACAATGGTTTAGAAACCGTAAAGATTACAGCATGAACTACAACTAAGCGAGTATTATGGCAATAAGTTTCGCACCAACCAAACACTTTTAATATCGAGAACTCATGTAATGTGATCAATAAACAAGGAATTAATTACACAAAATAATGATAATTTTCGTTAGGTAGACAGAATGTGTGAGAAATGGGATTTTGTAGATAGAAATAAAGAGATCGGTATCCGAAAACCCGATCTTCACCTTAATTGGATGATTAATGGGTGATTAATATAGGGTTAAGGAAAGAAAATGTGAAATCGTGTTTTTATTACACGATCTTTATCATTACGAAATGATTGTGCCGGACTAACCAACTTCATCTTCGCATCTCCAAAACCTGATCTTGCTTTATACAAAATCGTCCACCCAAAACCCGATCTTGCATGTTGATCTTGCATGTCGATATAGCTTTATTTTTTTATCTTTCGCATACTAAAAACTCGATCTAACTTTATATTTTATGGAAGAAGTAAAAGAAAGGAATCCAAAACAATGAGACCAAAAAAGGAAAAGAATATCAGTATATATATATATGTTATAGTACTGCGGCAGTAGCACTGCACGGCTAGCATAAACCAAAATTACTTAGCCAAATTAATTAATTAATTAATAATATTGATTATTAGTTAAGTTAGTTGAACCCATAAGTGATTCATAGAAGTATTGTATGCGTGGCTTATAATTAAAGATATTAAATGTGAAAAGGTATTTATTTAATTTATATATACTTACTAGATAGTAGGTGTTGCTTTTCTTGTTAATAATCATGAATAGCCTTTAATCCCCCGCAACTCACGTGACGTGGTGTTTTCTGATCCTTTCTTTTTCATCTCTTCCGAATTAATCAGAAAGATATAGCACGTGTTGTAATATATACTACTAATAGTGTGTTTGTCATTTCTTGGGTTTACATTACACGATCTTCATCTGTCAAAACAAAAAAAATCGTGTTTTCAAAATCCGATCTTATTATTTCTACCCAACTATATTCGTGTTTTGAGAATACTGTTGAGACAAACTGCCTGTGGTGTGTGTTAACTGTTTACACGGCAGTTACTGGAGTTGGCTATTTTCGTCAAAACCAGTTTTTCGGAAGATCTGATTTGATCTATCAGTACAAATCTTTTTATGGAAACTAGTAACTGAAGAATCCTTCTTGATACGGTTTGACTCAATCATTGATTTGATTTGATTTGCTTTGAAGATAGGTTTCCTATTGTGAAAAAGGAAATCCTGAGTAAAGGAAAGTATTTCAATAAAAGAATTCTAAAACGGAAGCAATCTCTATAGGGATTTGATTCCTGATTATTTGAAGGTGATTTCGGAACTGATTCAGCATTGATGAAGAAGATTCCGAAATGGAAAATACTTATTCTTAACGGGTTTGATTTCAAGTATAAAAGGAGAAGAAGTCTTCAACCCGAGTAGAACCTTCAGTAGAGCGATTAAACAAGAGCACTTATAAAACTATTACAAAGTTATTATTGTAGTGCATTATTAGGTGACACTTGTAATCTGAAAGAGGGTTGCAAGAAGTCCTTACCCGTTTGGTAAGGCATCTGTGTAAGTCCTAGTCTGTGTCGACTAGGCTGTGTAAGGTAGAACGAAGAGTACACTTAGTGAGATAGGAAGTAGGTTATATATATGAGTAAGTTGTAACCCGTATACTGTCCTATTGTTGCAAGAATATTGGAATGCCGTTTACCACTGGGCTAGGCCCCGCAGAGTAGGGAAACCGAACTGCGTGAACATATACTGTGTTATTTACTTTCTGCACTGTGTTTGTATTATACTGTGTTAACTTGTCACCGTTAGCACAGCTGCACTAACCTGTCGTTTCAGTCAGGATACACTATCAAGTGGTATCAGAGCGGGCTTAAGAAATCTTCTTGAGAAAAGATCTTGCATATTCTGACCATGGAAGACAGGATTGAAGAAGGCGGCTCAACCACTCGTCCTCCCTTACTGACGGAATCCAATTATGACTATTGGAAGAATAGAATGAAGTGGTACCTGAAAGGCCAAGATGAAATTATCTGCATGCAACACAGGTGAAGTGGACACCTCCTACTATCACTGTGAATGAAGTTGAAGATATCAAAAGTGAAGATCAATGGACTGCAGCTGAACGAGCACTCTACACCGCAAACAACAAAGCTTTTGGCATCATTCAATGTGTTGTGCGTCCTAGTGTATTCAAAATTATACAGAATTTTGAGACTACTAAAGAATCATGGGATGCACTTCAACTCACATATGAAGGAACAAAGTCAGTCAGACAATCAAAGCTACAACTCATCACTACCAGGTTTGAAACTCTAACCATGAAAGATGATGAAACTATTGCTGACTTTGAGAAAAATCTTCGATACATTGCTAATGAATCTCTTGCTCTTGGCGAGGTGATACCCGAATCCAAACTTGTAAGAAAAGTGTTGATATCATTACCAGAGAAGTTTAGCTCAAAAATGGATGCTATTAGTGAATCTCCAGAGTTCGAGATGTTACAGTTTGATGATCTGATGGGAAAGCTCAGGACTCATGAGATGACTTTGGCCATGAGGACCAGAGACAAGTCAAAATCTAAAACTGTTGCCTTTAAATCAGGAGTGGAAGATGTACCTGTAAGCACAGGAGAGCAGCAGTCGATTTCTGAACAGCTGGCACTGTTATCAAAGAACATGGGGAAGATGTACAAGAGGTTCAACAAGGCAAAATTCAATGACTACTCTTCAAAGAATCAGAAGAAAAACCGAATCTTCCAGAAAAAGAATGAGTCAGGAGGAGGTAATCAAAGATTTAAACAAGGTGAGTCTAGTGAAAGAAAAACCAGATTCAATAAAGAGAAGATATAATGCCATGAATGTCAAGGTTTTGGTCACATTGCTGCTAAATGCGCCAACACGCTTGAAAAATAGAAGAAATCGTTCATGTCTACTTGGAGTGATGAGGAGACATCAGATGACGAGACTGAGTCTAGTGATGTAGAAAATGAACTCGAGTTCCCTGCTATTAATGCCTTTACAGCTCATGCTTCTGTATGCACAGCTCGTGACTATATGACCACAGGAATTGTTAGCACAGAGAAGACAGAGGAGAACTCAAGTTCAGACGAAGATTTAGATAGTGATGATGACAGAGACATACATGCTGCTTTTAAAGATCTTCTTGAAAAAATGACTGAATCTCTCAGAATCAATCACATACTTTTTGGTGAAGTGAAGCAAATGACAGCCGAGAGGAAGGATTTCGACAATATAATTGAAAAATATGAAACAGAGATCGCACGATTGAAATCTAAATTGTCTGAATCTGAGAAGAAGCTAGAAGAAGCCAACTGTGCAATAGAGAAATTCAACAAAAGAAAGGGGAGTCTTGATGAGATTCTGAATAAAATGTCTCCAAAGAAGTTGGCCACAAATCATCAAAAACAGAAAAAGGAAGCAGCTCAGGGTACAAAAATAGAGGGAGTCGAAATAGAATCATATGTCACTACTGCAACAAACTTGGACATATAAGACCTAAGTGTTATGCTCGACAAGATGATATTCGAAGTCTCATTGCTTCAATGCCACGAAAACAGCCAAAGAAAAAGGTTGATATTGTCAATCATTCCCAACCAAAAATTTGGGTAAAGAAGAAAGAATTGAAGAGTCTTATGTGCAGACTCTCGTCCCCAAGAATGGCAAATTGGTATTTCGATAGCGGCTGTTCCCAGCACATGACCGGTGAAAAAGGAATCTTGAGGAGCATTGTCTACAAGAAACAGGGGACTGTTACATACGGTGATGGGAACTCAAACTCTATAATTGGAGAAGGCAGCTTGCCAGTATCTTCAAACTCAAAAATAAAGAATGTTCTCTTGGTGAAAGGTCTTAAACATAATCTGATCAGCATAGCTCAAATGTGTGATGAAGAGTGTGAAGTCAGATTCAACAAGCACGGGTGCAAAGTGATCAGCAGTAAAGAAGCAGTGGTCATGACAGGAACAAGACAAGTCGACAACACATATACTCTGGATGGTGATATAAAATGCCTGAAGACTAGCACAAAAAATATGAAAATATGGCACAAGAAACTTAGACATATTGGGTTCAGAAATCTAGCTGAATTGTCTAAAGCAGGATCTGTGAAAGACTTACCTGTTCTCACATATGATCCAGACATCACCTGTGGAGATTGCCAACTTGGAAAGCAGACAAAGACAAAACATCCTAAAGTTCCCTATATCACCACGGAGTGGCCTTTGCAACTCCTGCGCATTGACTTGATGGGGCCAATACAGACTCCAAGCTATGGGGTGAAGCCATGTCAACGGCATGCTACATTATCAATAGAGTGTATCTTCGTCCACGCACTACGGAAACTCCTTATGAAATCTGGAAAAAGAAGAAACCATCAGTGAACTACTTCCATGAATTTGGCAGCCCCTACTATGTGTTGAAGCACAGAGAACCTAGGAGAAAACTCGACTCTAAAAGTGAAAGGGGAGTATTTGTTGGTTATTCAGTTAATAGTAGAGCTTATCGAATTTTTATGGAAAAATCTAATATTATCACTGAATCAATCGATGTTGTGTTTGATGACAAGTAGGTTGAAATGGAAAATCGAGAGGATGGTGAACCTGGATCCAGTCAACTTTTGACTAATGATAACACACCTAGTGTGGGAGTGTTAGGAACGGAAGGTGTTAACAGCAATGAAAACACACCTAGTGTGGAGGCGTTGCCTGTGAGCACAGACACCAGGAACACTCAGGAACTCATACCTGCTGTCACAAACCAGAATGTATACCCCTCTATACGAGTTCAGAAGAACCACTCTGCTGAAGATATCATTGGAGACATATCTGAAAGAAGAACGAGAGGAGTGCCACGGAAAAACTATAGAGATATGATGAATTATGTTGCTTATACTTCCAAGATTGAACCAAAAAAGGTAGATGAGGTCTTGACGGATGTACACTGGATATGTGCTATGCAGGAGGAACTACATCAATTCGAAAGGAACAAAGTATGGGAGCTGGTCCCCAAACCTGAGCATTGTAATATCATTGGCACAAAATGGATATTCAAGAATAAAACCGACGAACAGGGCAACATTACCAGGAATAAAGCAAGGCTGGTTGCACAGGGCTACACACAGGTCGAAGGAGTGGATTTTGATGAGACTTTTGCTCCTGTTGCTCGGCTTGAATCAATCAGGTTGTTGATAGTTGTGGCTGCATATGGGGACATCACACTGTATCAAATGGATGTCAAGAGTGCCTTTCTAAATGGGTACTTGAATGAAGAGGTGTATGTTGAGAAGCCTAAAGGTTTTACTGATCCAGTACATCCGGATCATGTGTATAAGCTGACTAAAGCTCTTTATGGTCTCAAACAAGCTCCACGGGCGTGGTATGACAGGCTGTCTGTGTACCTATGCCAACAGGGCTATAGAAGAGGTGGAGTTGATAAAACTCTGTTTCTCAAATCCACATGGGGAGAATTGACCATAGCCCAGATTTATGTTGATGACATCATCTTTGGTTCAACTAGTGCAAAGGAAAGGAAGCAGTTTGTTCACGATATGGCCAGTGAATTCGAAATGAGTATGGTGGGCGAATTAAGCTATTTCTTAGGCTTTCAGATCAAGCAGTGCAAGGAGGGTACATCGATCACTCAGGAAAAATATGCCAAAAATCTGGTGAAGAAGTTTGGATTAGAATCTTCTAAACCCATGAGAACCTCGATGAGAACAAATGAGCAATTATCTAAAGACATTGAAGGGGAAGATGCCGATCCTATACTTTACAGAAGTATGATTGGAAGTCTGTTATATCTATGTGCAAGCAGACCTGATATAAGCTACAGTGTAGGAGTTTGTGCAAGATACCAAGCCACTCCAAAACAGTCACATGTTAAAGCTGTGAAAAGAATCGTACGTTATGTCTCTGGAACCACTAGTTTGGGGCTTTGGTATACAAAAGAAATAAATGGAGTGTTAGCTGGCTATAGTGATGCTGATATGGCAGGCTGTGTTGATGACAGGAGAAGTACATCAGGGGGCTGTTTCTACCTTGGGAGCAATCTAGTATCTTGGTTCAGTAAGAAGCAAAACTCGGTTTCATTATCCACAGCTGAAGCAGAGTATATTTCGGCCAGCAGTTGTTGTGCACAATTAATTTGGATGAAGCAGATGATGGAAGAATATGGCTTAGAGCAAGGTGTGCTGACTATCTACTGTGACAACACCAGTGCGATAAGCATCTCTAAAAATCCTGTGCAGCACTCCAAAACGAAGCACATTCAAATTCGTCACCACTTTATTCGAGAACTTGTAGAAGAAAAAAAGGTGATCTTGGAATATGTCTCAACCGAAAAACAATTGGCGGACATCTTTACGAAGAGTCTAGACGCAAATCGCTTTGAGTTCTTGAGAGGAGCTCTAGGATTTTGCACCATTACTTGAAACTCGAGATAAGTGCTTCCCTTCCCTTGTATAATACCATCTTACTTTATGTTAGTTTAAGTTTTGGTAAATAAATATAAAAAAAAAAAATTGTGTTGTAGAATGTGGCTTTGCTCTACACGAGAAAAGAAGAGTGGGCTTAATAATCAGTGGCCTAAAGAGAAGACCAGTTGCAGCAGCTGGGCCGAATGAGTCTTGGCCCAGAACAGTGTCAGTCGGGCTTCGAAAGAAGAAGAAAGAAAAAAAATGGGCTTGGGTTGTATTTGGCCCACATTGCACAATGGCTAGTGATTTTGGCGTGTAGCAGATGATCTTCCCATGGAAATTTAAAAATTAAAGGAAGTTGCAGAGGTTGAAAGAAAAAGCATTTCAGAGACATAACTGCAAAACCATTCCATTTCTGTGCTACACTACTCCCTCAGACCGGAAACCACTCTCAAAATTTCCAAACCCTAGATCGAAAATCAGTGAGTTTGTGATGGCAAGAACTAGAGGAGGAAGACGATCCAGACTCAGTGGACCACGACGATCGTCCCGGATTGCGTCAAACATGCGCACAATTCCATCCGCGACGCCGATAAACCTTTCATCTTCTGACTCGTCGCCGTCACCCGCCCAGGCGAAGCGTCTCACACCAAAGGCCTGAGGACATCTCTCGGTACTACTCTGACGGCGAGGGTATGGCTGTGGAAAACCCAGAAACGACCATGATAGTATATCCACTCTTCCCAGTAAGTAACTCTTCATCTTCTTCGGGTAGAGTTAGGAAAAGGTCTATAATCACTGGTATTTCTGAAATTGTGGATGAAAGTCCGGATTCTGAGAAATCAGACGGACAGGAAAGGTCTTCGGGTTCTGTTGCTGAAGAAGTTGGCCCCTATGTGCCTGATGCTGCTGTTGACCCTGCTCGCACAGAAGAGTGTGTCAATGTTGGGGGTAAGGAAATAGGTACTTCGCCTGTTGATAATGAGGAACCTGTTGACACAGAGGATGTCCAACACGAAGGTGTTGCTGCTGCTAAGAACCTGCGTAGTGAAGAGAAGAGTTCAGACAGTGAGGATGATTCGTCCGAGGGGGAGCCTGTTGATACAGCTTCTGAGGGGGAGCCTGTTGATACAGCTTCTGAGGGGGAGCCTCCCAGTGTTTCCCAGCCTGAGCAGACTGAAGAAGAGCAGGCTGAAGTGCTTATGACAGAACCTACAACTGAGACTCCTGTGAACACAAGCCGGGAAAAGAAGAACTTGAAGAGGAAGAGGACAGTGACAAGATCCTCGAGGAAGGCCTCCAAGCACGTATCTGCCTCTACTTCCAAGACACCTGAAGAGAAACCTGCTGAGCCAGCAGTTGTGGGATCTTTTGTTAGTCATGCTGCCAGAGATTATTGGCCCTATGCCTGCAGCAAGAAGTTCCATCGCTGAGAAGGTACTTGATAGTGGCCTTGCAGAGGAGTTCAATAAGAGGAAATCCTCATTGAAGAAAATCTCTGGGTGAGTGCAACCAAGAACACTCAATATGTGGAGAAGGTGGTCCGAGAATTTTACTATAACATGCCGAGGGATGTGGATCAGCCTGACTCGCCAAATTATCAGAAAGTCTATGTGCGAGGTAATTTCTATGCTATCTCTCCTAATCTACTGGCAGATATGTTTAAAAGCTGGAATCCTGAAGAGAAATGCTCGGAGAACTATGATGAGATCGCCTCTGAACTGACTGGAGGTAAAAAGAGGAGATGGAGTATTAGTGGCTCTCCTCTGAAGCCAGTTGAGCTGACAGCCTTCTATTCGGTCCTGCACAAAGTGGCTGTGACCAATTGGATGCCCTGCCGGCACATCAACACTGTGAGCCAGAAACTGGGGCTCCTACTCTTCAAAGTCGGGACAAGAGTTGGTTTTGACCTGGGTATTGGCATATGACAGGATAATATTTTTTGCTGGGCAGACCGAGAAGTTTGGCAACTTTGTCTATCCTGCTGCTATCTTCGACCTTCTGATCAACCAGGGTCTTTCTGTTGAAGAAAATGAAGAGTTTGTGTAGCCGGAGACCTTCAAGCTGACTGCCAGGCTCACTCAAGGAGACCATGTCATGGATATCTCTGATGGGGAACATGCCGAGCTGCCTCTTCCAGCAGAAGAAGATTATGTCTATGCTCCAGCAGCCCTGGAAGTGGCAAGGGAAATAGTGAGATTCCTGAAGCAGGCCGAGTACAAGTTGAGGCGAAGAAGGCTGGCTATGGAAGCCAAGATCGCTCGCAGCTAGAACTCAAGGGGAGTGCTCTGTTCTTAGACCCTGTTATGTGCAATTTTTTTCAGATATATTTGGATATTATTTGGTCTATAATATCTCTTTGCACTTTATCTAATCATCTGACCAATTCGCTAGTTTATCCCTCCTACAAAGAGTCTTTGGCGATTTATTGACAAAAAGGGGGAGATATTTAACGAGGTGCAGATATAATCTTGGAACACGATAAAAGAGATCATTACGATAGGGGGAGATTAATCTCGTTGGACGACTAACTCAAGTTCGAAATCCTAGCGGTCAGATATGTGCAAATTACACCTGTGTCATCACATATCCGTGTACACAGTGTTATCTGGAGTGTTAGTCAAAATGTGATAACACAGTAGTTCAATTCTATTTGCACTCGACTAGTTTCCAAATGTTATCCTTGGTATGAAGACTTGTTGTTTTGAAGCTTCCGTTGCTGCTTGACGAGTTGAAGATTATGACAGAGGGTTTTGTCAAAAATTCCAAAGGGGGAGATTGTTGAGACAAACTGCTTGTGGTGTGTGTTAACCTGATTCTGTTTACACGACAGTTACTGGAGTTGGCTATTTTCGTCAAAACCAATTTTTCGGAAGATCTGATTTGATCTATCAGTACAAGTCTTTTTGTGGAAATTAGTAAAGGAAGAATCCTTCTTGATACGGTTTGACTCAATCATTGATTTGATTTGATTTGATTTGAAGATAGGTTTCCTATTGTAAAAAAGGAAATCCTGAGTAAAGGAAAGTATTTCAATAAAAGGATTCTAAAAGGGAAGCAATCTCTATAGGGATTTGATTCTTGATTATTTGAAGGTAATTTCGGAACTGATTCAGCATTGATGAAGAAGATTCCGGAATGGAAAAGAGTTATTCTTAACGGGTTTGATTTCAAGTATAAAAGGAGAAGAAGTCTTCAACCCGAGTAGAACCTTCAGTAGAGCGATTAAACAAGAGCACATATAAAACTATTACAGAGTTGTTATTGTAGTGCATTATTAGGTGACACTTGTAATCTAAAAGAGGGTTGCAAGAAGTCCTTACCCGTTTGGTAAGGCATCTATGTAAGTCCTAGTCTGTGTCGATTAGGCTGTGTAAGGTAGAACGAAGAGTACACTTAGTGAGATAGGAAGTAGGTTATATATATGAGCGAGTTGTAACCAATGTACTGTCCTATTGTTGCAAGAATAGTGGAATGCCGTTTACCACTGGGCTAGGCCCCGCAGAGTAGGGAAACCGAACTGCGTGAACATATACTGTGTTATTTACTTTTTGCACTGTGTTTATATTATACTGTGTTAACTTATCACCGTTAGCACAGCTGCACTAACCTGTCATTTCAGTCAGGATACACTCTCAAACACGATTTCCTTAATTACAATTAATTTCAAAACCGAAATCTATATTCTATGTACACAATTTCACTTCAACTCGGACTCAATAAACAAGTAACACGCTAGAGTTTTTTAGTCAGAGCTTTCTTCGAACACTTAGAGCTCGATTAATATACCAGAAGATGTATTGATACTAAAATCTTTAATTACATCTAAGAGCACATACTGTATCAACAAACCCCTTAACTTCGATCATATGAAATTATTGGTTGTTGAAAAAAACCCAATTCAAACCCTTGTTAAAGTTTCAAAATTTGATTATCAATAATTAGTGAAATACAGTATTAATCGATAGATACTTGCTTGATGACGAAAGAACCATGTGAGCCGGCAACGATATAGACGAAATTAAGATTACCATCTCCTACTTCTTTGATTGTGAATTGATCGAAGTTTTCCCGAGCTTATCGAACAAAGCAGGAGTTGCCCTTATGTATTCCAGCAAGGATTGTTCATCCAAATGCCTAAACTCAGAGAAGGACATTAACACAGACAGAGGAGGAGCGGAGGGTGGCGGATCTCGTGATTCGGGCGTCAGGTGAGCTTTGGGTGACTGGTTAGAGAGGCGGCGTGGTGGTTGGAAGAGCAAAGGTCGACGTGGGAGGGGGGGGGAGAGAGAGAGGAAAATCGGTTTAGTGAGAGAGCCGAGTGGAAAATGTGAGATATGAACATCAGATGTAGATTTTTAATTGACGAAGGCGACCCACGTATGAGTGTCGGCATTTGTGCGTCGCCATTGCAAAAAATACCTACACACATACTTTTGTGTCGGTATTATGTGTCAAGTATGTTAAAAAGTACCGACACTTTTAAGTGTTGGTATTTTGGACACGTGTCAGTCTCTAGTTCAATTTCGTTTTCGGTTCAAAAAATGTCGGTATATCCTTTTATGTGTCGGTATTTGTGTAAATACCGACACATTTAAGAGTGTCGGTATATAAGGGTCGGTATATAACTTCTCTCTAATGGTGTCTCCTATAGACTTTCTCTTGCTTTCTTAGAAAAACCTGAAGCTCAACCGTGTCAAAACGAGGAGGCATTCTACAAGGTATTGAGTCGCTAGGAGATAAAACCATAAATTCCTCCATATATTCTCTTACTAAACCTTCTCTATCGCATGCCAATGTCTCTGAACAAACCTCCTTCCATCCTTGGGGAATTGTTGGCTTGCATTTAAAGAGTTTTGCATATTCTCTCAACAAATGTAGCATGTAATCATAGACAAATCCCATTTTGAGTTGCTCCTCTGTGAATCTAGTTCCTTCCACTCCAATAGCTTGTGCCTGAAGAAATAGTTTTGAGATTTCAAATATTAGATGTAGAAACAATTTTATACACAAGGGCTAGATTGACTTGAATAGGCAAGTTGATTTCGATTTCAGATCAATGTCTGGCCCATCAAAAAAGGTAAACATCGATCTAATTTTACCTCGGAGGTGTGATTATTTCCCCATTCAACTGCAAATTTAATGTCTCTGCACTTTTGTGTGGGTCGAATAGGCCAAAAATGCATCATTGGCTCTAAGCTTCTTGAGAAGAAATCATAGAATTTTGGCTTCACGAATAAGGTCGTGGAATCACAGGCCAGCATGTATTTCTCACTCACAGACCATGCTATCCCTTCTATGTAAATCTTGTATCTTCAGTTCATTTATGAACAAATACAAAAAAGAAGAATCAATTTATGAGTAATATAATTAATTAATGGAACACATTTATTTACCTGTGGTCGCATTGATTTTCTAATTTGGAATTGTTGAATCCATATCCACGCTCACGACTCCAATCCTGCTCACTCAACAATAAAAAAAAAAAAGTACGTATAAATTTGCCCAAATAGCTAGTATCCTGCTAACGAATTTAATTAGATAATTTATTTTAAATCTCAAAAAAAAAAAAAAAAAAAAAAAGCTTAGAAATTAATTACCTGTTTATAAAGCTGAGCATTCCAATCAATACCTTTAGGTGAAAGTCTACACTTCATAAGATCTTTCCTTGTCAATGCAATTCTAGAGTTACCCTTCTAAAAAGCGTACGGTTTTCTATCCTTCCATTTCCTCTTCTTGCATCCTTCTTTTATTTTCTTTAGCATTATCTCCCATGGACTTGTTCTTACTTCTGGCCTACTCATAATTCAATTAATCACATTCAAAATTAATTTTAGTAGCATAATTATGTAGAAGCTAGAGTTTGCAATGCACATTACCAACCCCAGAAGCTCCAATCCGGAAAAACAAGTCCGTTGCCTTTATCATTTCCACTATAAATAAAAGAAGTCGGCGGCGATGGCTTGGCATTCGAACCTTCAAAATCCCGTTTCTCGACGGTCGGCTTATCTTTGCAGCTAAAGAGTAGCTCCAAATCAGGTACTTGTCCAGGGTACAACTTTAGAAGCTGTAAAATGCTCCAAATCGTGAACACGTCTCTTGTTTGGTACGCACGCTTGTACCTTTCAACGTAGAGCTTCCCGTCGATGATCGCTGCCTTAAAATGTGAATAATGTTTGCCTCTATCGATCATGTCTTTAGTGACACCTGTCACACCCCAGGGACGTAGATCTTCATAGATCCAACGGAAGTAATGAGGACATTCTTCGGGAAGGCGACGAGAGGGGTAAGTTTGGAAGGATAATAATTCCTAGGACATGTTTGTAACTTTCTGACGTGATCATGATCGGTTGTGTAATTAGTGCAAAGGAGAGGGAATTGTTTAGTAATTTGGGTTTGAACCGACGTGGTTGTGATAATAAGATTTGTTGCAAATGGAGTACTGTCATTTGTGAGATTTACATTAATGTCCTGAGGACAAAGGGAAAAACCGACGTAGAGGAGGATGGTCGAAACACAGAAGACAATGGTCATTGATGAAGAGAATAAGACCTTTCGACGTGATGCCGCAGGAGAATACTCACAGTAGATTCCCATTCTTATACTTGATGATTAATTCCTATAAGGCTAATTAATTATTCTTTCTCACAGCTCTAATATTGTTGATAGAAAATGGTGATTGATATTTTTGACTTGGAAGCTTTGATTATAGAGAATAAGGGAAGGATATTTATTACTATTTGTTTAATAGGTAGTTAATTAATGTCACAATCTCTCGAGTTTCAAAGTCAAAGAGTAGGAGTTTTTTACTTGTGAAAAACTATCCACTAACACCCAAATAAGATAGAGAGGGGTTTTAAATTACAAACTTCAGAAGAAATATTCTAGTAAAAAGAAATTAAAGGAAAGGAGTATTAGAAAACGAGAGGAAAATATGAGAGGGTGTAGGTGACCCAAGTTAAAAGTCGTAAATTTGATAATCTGCGCTTTGGAGAAAATTGAAGGTGATACTGACTGTAATCACAGGTTAAAACAACAAGTGTGCTCACAGGAGCCTGTTAACACAGCAATATAAAATACAGTGCAGAAAATAAAAAAGGCACACACGATATATTTACGCAGTTCGGTTTCCCTACATCTGCGGGACCTAGCCCAGAGGTAAAACAGGATTCCACTATCTTTGTAACAACAGGACAGTACTCGGGTTACAACTCGCTCATATATAACCTACTTCCTATTTTACTAAGTGTACTCTTTGTTCTTACCTCACACTGCCTACACTCTCACAGTCTACGACTTACACGATGTGCCTTACCAATACGAGCAAGGGCTTCTTGCAACCCTCTTTCAGATTACAAGTATTACAACACACTGCACTGTGATAACAACTCTCAAAGTTAGGAAGTGCTCTCGTTTAAGTACAAGGAAGAAGGTGAAAAAGTGCACTTTGATCTGTTCTCTTCGTCTCCTTTATATAGTCTTCAGGCCGAACCAAAACAGAACAGAATCTTCAGCATTAAACCGACAATCACCTTCACAAGATCCCACTGAATCGGGATCAAATAAACTTGGCAAATGGTTGACTTCTCTTTTAGTAACTAGTTTCCTATTCCGAACAGGAAACTAAGTGATACTCCAAATCAAATCAAATCTTCAACCAAATAGGAATCGAATCAACCAAGATTTACCATATAACTAGTTTCCCAATCGGGCTGATATGAGGATCGGATCATATCTGATGAAATCAATGAGGTTTGACGAAACTGCCAATTTAACGAAAACTGCTCCAGACCTGTGTCAGCAGATACCGTGACCACAGGTAAAGTACCCAGCAGTTTGCAGCAACAATCTCCCCCTTTGGCATTTTTGGCAAAAACCTCCGAGATCCTCCAATCAACATGATGTAACGCATTACACCAAAACTCCCCCTATGATAAAGCATGCACAGCGGAAATCCAGGAGATAAACGATAAGTCCATGGAAACTAGAAAGACGCAAAAAGAATCAACCTGTGATCACACGTCTAGTGGACACGGCAAAAACGGTATGGACACACCCAAGGAACACAGAATTGACTTGCACAACTTCTTGCGTGATGCCCATTCGAATGATGATATAGACATACTCCCCCTTTTTTGTCAAGAAATCGCCAAAGAGAAGTCAAAGGAAGATAATCATCATAAAGGATAATGTCGGACATAGTTAATACAGACCAAAATAAATTCAAATAAGTCTGTCAACAGGCAAACAAGGCCTTGTGCAAAGGGCCAAAAACCAACTAAGTGACTCCCCCTGAGTCGGATTACAGGGCCAACTGGTCTTCCAAAAACTTGCGCTGCTTCTTCAGCTGATATTCCTCTTTACGCAGAAACTGAATGGTGGCCTGAGTGATAGCCCGTGCGCGCGGAGAAAGCGGTGTGCGATCATCCACAGGTGCTGCTGCGGCAACAGTGACCAACCTGTCTCTGGTAGGTCTGGCTGATAAGCGAGAGCTGGCTGGGTGAGTAAGCTTCTCATCTGGTGCGACCACGAGACCCTGTTTGACCAGC
The DNA here is from genome assembly GCF_046630445.1 of Rutidosis leptorrhynchoides. NCBI lineage: Eukaryota > Viridiplantae > Streptophyta > Magnoliopsida > Asterales > Asteraceae > Rutidosis > Rutidosis leptorrhynchoides. The sequence goes on along the minus strand of NW_027266414.1, from coordinate 46,588 downwards.
ATGCGGAAGATGGCAGCTGGGAAGACGTAGTTGCCGAATTTCTTTGACTGACCTGCAAAGAAAATGATACGCTCGTAGGCGATCGTACCAAGGTCGAAGGCAACTCTGGTCCCCACTTTGTACAGCAGCAGGCCCAGCTTCTGGCTCACTGTGGTGGTATGCTTGCAGGGCATCCAGTTATAGATGGCCACCTTGTGAAGCGCTGAGTAAAACTCGGTCAAATCTCCAGGCTTGAGAGTCGAGTGGCTGGCATGCCAGGTGCATTTACAGCCCCTTGTGAGCTCAGTGACTATGAGGTCATAGTCCTCTGTGCAAGCTTCTTCTGGATTCCAGCAATGAAGAGCATCAGCCAACAGCGAGGGAGAGACAGAATAGAAAGTACCTCGGATATAAACGCGCTGGAAGTTTGGCGAGGTGGGCTGGTCTACGTCCTTCGGTAGATTGCAATAGAATTCACGGACGACTTGATCTGAATACGGGGAAGTCCGTGATACGCTAGCCCACAAGTTCTCCTCTTTCAGCAGCTTCTTAAGCGCAAAGGCCTTGGCCTCTTCAGCGCCGAGGAGTCTTTCAGCAGTGAAGTTCTTGCTGCAAACATAGGGCCAGTGGTCTCTGGCAGCAGCAGTAACGAAAGCACTGATTGCCTCTGTCTCAGCACCTGAGGTAGCGCCGTGGTGAGTTTGGCCTTCTTGATCTTCTTCTTTTTCTTCTCGCCCTCACCTGGGGTCACATCTTCTACATACTCGCTTGGGCGAGTGACTGTTTGCTTTCTTTTCCCTGATTTTCTCGGGCAAGTAGAGGACATTACGGCAACCTCTGGCTCTGTGGCCACAGGGACTTCATCAGAGACAGTCTTCTCAGCCGTCTCTTTCCCATTATCAGCATCAGCCTGATGCTCCCCCTCAGCATCTGCCTCCGTGGCAGCAGGTTCCACCTCTACAGGATCAAAATCCTTATCAACCGGGTCTACAGCAGGGACCCTAATTTCACAAACATCCCCTGTGATAGCGGGTGTTGTGGGAACAGCAGCAGCAGTCTGACCAGCTAAATTCTCAGACATCTCTTCAACCCCACTATCCTCTGTGGGAGCAGGATCCGTCACAGCAGTAGGCATAGAATCGTCTTCTTCATCAGCATTCACTGGAACAGAGGTTCCAGGCGACCCACGACTTTCCGACTTCTCAGAAGTCTCTATTTCAGCAATCTCAGTAACAAAGCTTCTCCTACGAGAGGAAGAGAGAGATTGACTTACAGGGAAGAGTGGGTGGACGATTATGGCGGTTTCGGGGTTTTCGACCACAGTTTCTTCTCCACCGTCGGAGTAGTATGAGGCTATGTCTGCGTCAGTCCATACTGGCAATGTTTGACGCGACTGTTCAGATGGGCTAGGAGACGATTCTGGTGAAGAGAGCTCGATGGGATGTGACGATGATGATGGAATCGTCTTCATTCGAGGACGAAGGCGAGCAGAGCGCCGGCTGGTGGTCTGTTTGCCTCCTCTTGTTCTGGCCATTGTCGGAATTGAGAGATGATTTTTAGGTTTTGAGAGAATTTGGAGTGGTTGTGGTGTATTGATTTTCCGAAGAGCAAAAAGGAAACTGTATTTGCTTTAACTCTGTAGCTTCCCGTTTTGTATATTGCAAATTTTCGAGGGAAGATCTTCACTCATGCGGCAAGGGACGTGCTCACCTGGGCTGCCTGTGTCTGGCCCATTAAAAACAGCTTCAATTCACCACAGCACTCAGTCCATATATCTCACAGCCCAGTTGCTGATTTCTCTGATGTAGTCAGCCCGTTGTAGGAGATGGGGTAATATTCATCTTCCGGCCCAATTGTCAAGGAGAACTCTCCTTGCTGCTCCCGTCAGGCTAGATGTCATCCAGCCTCCTGAGGTATCCTGTTATCACAGGTATATTTGCACAGTATTTTTGTTTTTCGATTTTTTTTTTTTTTTTTTTTTTGTTTTAGATAAATAACAAGAAATAAAACTGGTATATACAGGGATGAGGCACTTATCTCATTGATCACGTCATGGTGCAAAGACCGAGAGCTCCTCTCAGGTACTCGAAACGATTTGCATCAAGACTTTTTGTGAAGATGTCGGCCAACTGTTTTTCCGTTGAGATATATTCCAGGCTCACTTTCTTTTCTTCGACAAGCTCTCTTATGAAGTGATGTCGTACCTGAATGTGTTTCGTTTTGGAGTGCTGCACATGATTCTTCGATATGCTGATGGCACTGGTGTTGTCGCAGTAGATTGTTAGCACACCCTGCTCCAAGCCATATTCTTCCATCATTTGCTTCATCCAGAGCAATTGTGCACAACAGCTGCTGGCTGAGATATATTCTGCCTCAGCGGTGGATAGAGACACAGAGTTCTGTTTCTTACTGAACCAGGAAACTAGATTGCTTCCTAAATAGAAACAGCCTCTAGATGTGCTTCTTCGATCGTCAACGCATCCTGCCATATCTGCGTCACAGTACCCTGCTAGCACACCATTTGTTTCCTTCGAGTACCAAAGTCCCAAACCTGTGGTTCCTGAGACATATCTCACAATCCTCTTTACTGCTTTTACATGTGATTGTTTGGGATTGGCTTGGTACCGTGCACACACCCCTACGCTATAACACAAATCAGGTCGACTAGCACACAAGTATAACAGGCTCCCAATCATACTTCGATAGAGTGTTGGATCTGCATCCTCTCTATCAGTGTCTTTAGACAAATGCTCAGTAGTACTCATTAGAGTTCTCATAGGTTTAGATGATTCCAGCCCGAACTTCTTTACTAGATTCTTGGCATATTTTTCTTGTGTAATCGATGTACCTTCCTTTCCTTGATTGATCTGAAAGCCCAGAAAGTAAGTTAATTCTCCTACCATGCTCATCTCAAATTCACTTGCCATACTGTGCACAAATTGTTTTCTCTCCTTTTCACAGGTTGAACCAAAAATAATATCATCGACGTAGATCTGTGCAACAGTCAATGCATCATCAGTTGCTTTGAGAAACAGTATTTTGTCTACTCCACCTCGTCGATAGCCCTGCTGGTACAGGTATACAGACAATCGTTCATACCATGCTCGTGGAGCCTGTTTGAGTCCGTATAGAGCCTTGGTCAGTTTGTAGACATGGTCTGGGTAGATTGGATCTGTAAAGCCCTTTGGTTGTTCTACATAGACTTCTTCATTCAAGTACCCGTTAAGAAAAGCACTCTTAACGTCCATCTGATACAGTGTTATGTTACCATATGCGGCCACAGCTATTAACAGTCTAATAGATTCTAGACGTGCAACAGGAGCAAAAGTTTCATCGAAATCGATACCTTCTACCTGCGTGTAGCCTTGAGCCACAAGTCTGGCCTTATTGCGTGTAATATTTCCCTGTTCGTCAGACTTGTTCTTAAAGATCCATTTTGTGCCAATAATATTGCAATCTTTCGGTCTAGGCACTAATTCCCATACCCTGTTTCGCTCAAACTGGTGGAGTTCATCCTGCATAGCCAGAATCCAGTGCTCATCTTTAAGAGCCTCATCGACCTTTTTTGGTTCAATCTTCGAAGTGTATGCCACATGGTTGATCATGTCTCTATAGTTCTTCCTTGGTACACCCCGAGTAGTTCGTTCTGAGATGTTCCTAATGATGTTGTCAGCTGAGTGATTCTTTTGAATACGGACTGAAGGGTACGCATTTGAGTTTGTGATAGCAGCCGGGTTTTCTTGCGTGTCCCTGGTGTCTGTGCGCACAGGTGCTGCCTCCACACTAGGTGCGTTTTCAGCACTGTTTGCACCCTCAGTTTCCACCGCTCCCACACTAGGTGTGTTATCGTTGGTCTGAGGTTGATCACTTCCAGGTTCACGATCTTCTGTGTTTTCGGTATTTTCCTGCTGATCATCAAACACAATATTGATTGATTCAGTAATAGCATTTGTTCTTTCAAAGTAAATACGATAAGCAATACTGTTTACTGAATAACCAACAAATACTCCCCTTTCACTTTTGGCATCAAGCTTTCTTCGTGGTTCTCTATCCTTTAGTACATAGCATGGGCTTCCGAATTCATGGAAGTACTTGACTGAGGGCTTCTTCTGCTTCCAGATTTCATATGGTGTTTTGTTGGTGTGTGGTCGCAGGTTCACTCTGTTAATGATATAACAGGCGGTTGACATTGCTTCTCCCCACAGCTTATAGCTCAGATCCCTGGCATGAATCATGGTCCGCGCCATCTCTGTAAGGGTTCGATTTTTTCTTTCCACCACACCGTTTTGTTGAGGTGTAATGGGTGCTGAAAATTCATGTGCAATACCACTGTGTTCACAGAAGGCTGTGACGACAGTATTTTTGAACTCTCGTCCATGATCACTCCTGATCCGGGAGATAGTTCCCGTCGTGTTCTGTCTATCATTGTTTAGCTTGGTGCACAACTTAGTAATAGCATTTGGGGCATCAAATTTTTCTTTGAGAAAGTCTACCCAAGTATATCTTGAAAAATCATCAACACACACAAACACATATGACTTACCTCCGAGGCTTGGAGTTTGCATGGGCCCCATCAGATCAATGTGAAGCAATTGCAGAGGCCTTTCTGTAGTGATGTCAGAAACTTTAGAATGCTTTCCTTTGGTCTGCTTTCCCAGTTGACAGTCTCCACAGGTGATGTCAGGATTATGTGTGAGCACAGGAAGTCCTTTCACAGAGCCAGTTTTAGACAGATCTGCTAACTTTCTGTAGCTTACATGCCCAAGTCTCTTATGTCATATTTGAAGATTGTCCACACCTGTCTTTAAACATTTCACATCTTCATTCAAGACATAGGTATTGTCAGCTTGCCGAGAACCTGTCATGACCACTTCTCCTTTATCGTTAATTACCTTGCAGCCATGTTTTCTGAAACTAACTTCACAGTCTTCATCACATATTTGTGCTATGCAAATCAGGTTATGTTTGAGTCCTTCCACAAGTAGAACATTTTTTATCTTGGACTTTGAAGACACTGGCAGGTATCCTTCTCCAATGATGGAGTTTGAACTTCCATCACCATAAGTGACTTTTTCCCGGTTTTTGAAGACAATATTTTTTAACAGTTCTTCTTCACCTGTCATATGCTGTGAGCAGCCACTGTCAAAGTACCAGTCACTTTTGTATTTGGAGGAAAAACTGCACATGAGCCCTTTTAATTCTCCTTTTGGAACCCAGATTTTAGGTTGAGAATGATTCACGATATCAATTTTCCTCCTAGGTGTTCTATTCGGAAGAGTGGCAATTAACCTGCGAATGTCATTCTGACGTTTATAACACCAAGGTCGAATGTGTCCTGGCTTGTTATAGTAGTGACATATCATACGGCGTTTTGATGCTCTGTTTTTGCGTCCAGAAATTTCTCCTATTTTTGACGTTTGATGTCCGATTCCGAAGACATTGTTCTTTGGAGAAACCTTGTTTAGAAACTCGTCGAGCTTCCCTTTTCCCTGGTTGATCCTTTTAATAACATTATTAGCTTCTTCAACTTTCTTTTCTGAATCTGCCAAGTTGAATTTCAGCTGTTTAATTTCATCTTCATATTTCTCAGTTATCTTGTCAAAAGCTTGCCGCTCTTCTTTTAATTGATCAACTTCGTCAGACAGGATATGATTGATTCGAAGAGATTCACTCATTTGATCAAGAAGATTTTTGAAGGCTTCATGAATATCTTCTTCTGAGTCACTGTCTGAATCATCTTCTGCTTCAGGAATACCTGCACTAACAGATCCTGTAGTCACTGCAACAGAACCTGTGTTCACAGTAACATGAGCTGTAAATGCTTTATATGTAGGGAACTCGTTTTCACTGTCACTTGTGTCAGACACGTCTTCAGACTGTTCTTCGTCACTCCACGTAGAGACAAAAGATTTTTTCTGTTTTTCCAGTGTGTTAGCACATTTCGCAGCTATATGACCAAAGCCCTGACACTCATGACATTGAATCTTTTCTTTCTTGAGTCTGGACTTTGCTTCACTTGATTCACCCTGTGAAAACCTCAAACCCCTTCCTGCTGATTCTGTTTTCGTCTGAAAATTACGATCACTTTTCTGTGGACTTGGAGAGGAATAATCTCTGAATTTAGTCTTGTTGAACTTCTTGTACAGTCTTCCCATGTTCTTAGTCAGGAGAGCCACCTGCTTGTGAATCGTCTGTTCTTCCTCTGTGCGTGCAGGTATTGTGTCCACACCTGACTTGAAAGCCACGGATTTTGCCTTAGGCTTGTCTCTGTTACGCATGTCCATCATCATTTAATGGGTTCTGAGTTTACCCATCAGATCATCAAAGCCCAGCTTCTCAAATTCAGTAGACTCGCTGATTGCATCTATCTTCGAGTTGAACTTTTCGGGAAGTGAAATCATCACTTTTCTTACCAGCTTCGACTCAGGAATTACCTCGCCAAGAGCAGAGGATTCATTAGCTATGTATCAAATATTCTTTTCAAATTCAGCAATAGATTCATCATCTTTCATAGTAAGAGATTCAAACCTGTTAGAGATGATGTGCAGTTTGGATTGCCTCACTGAGCGGGATCCTTCGTAGGTGAGCTGGAGAGCATCCCATGCTTCTTTTGCAGTTTCAAGATTTTGAATAATCTTGTACACACTAGGACGAAGTGCACATTGAATGATACTTATGGCTTTACTGTTTGCTGTGCAGAGAGCTATTTCAGCAGCATTCCACTGATCTTCATGCTTTACTGTTCTTTGTCATCTGTGATCGCAGTGGGTGGTGTCCATCGTACCTGTGTGGCACGCCAGATTGCCTCATCTTGACTTTTTAGGTACCACTTCATCCTGACTTTCCAGTAGTCATAGTTAATATCTGTTAACAACGGATGCCGTGTGGTTGAGCCACCTTCTTCTATCTTATCTTCCATAGTCAGTATCTGCAAGATCTTTTCTCGAGATAATTTCTTCGAGCCCGCTCTGATACCACTTGAAGGTGATACTGACTGTAATCACAGGTTTAAAACAACAAGTGTGCTCACAGGAGCCTGTTAACACAGCAATATAAAACACAGTGCAGAAAATAAAAAAGGCACACACGATATGTTTACGCAGTTCGGTTTCCCTACATCTGCGGGGCCTAGCCCAGAGGTAAAACAGAATTCCACTATCTTTGTATCAACAGGACAGTACTCGGGTTACAACTCGCTCATATATAACCTACTTCCTATTTTACTAAGTGTACTCTTTGTTCTTACCTCACACTGCCTACACTCTCACAGTCTAGGACTTACACGATGTGCCTTACCAATACGGGCAAGGGCTTCTTGCAATCCTCTTTCAGATTACAAGTATTACAACACACTGCACTGTGATAACAACTCTCAAAGTTAGGAAGTGCTCTCGTTTAAGTACAAGGAAGAAGGTGAAAAAGTGCACTTTGATTTGTTCTCTTCGTCTCCTTTATATAGTCTTCAGGCCGAACCAAAACAGAACAGAATCTTCAGCATTAAACCGACAATCACCTTCACAAGATCCCACTGAATCGGGATCAAATAAACTTGGCAAATGGTTGACTTCTCTTTTAGTAACTAGTTTCCTATTCCGAACAGGAAACTAAGTGATACTCCAAATCAAATCAAATCTTCAACCAAATAGGAATCGAATCAACCAAGATTTACCATATAACTAGTTTCCCAATCGGGCTGATATGAGGATCGGATCATATCTGATGAAATCAATGAGGTTTGACGAAACTGCCAATTTAACGAAAACTGCTCCAGACCTGTGTCAGCAGATACCGTGACCACAGGTAAAGTACCCAGCAGTTTGCAGCAACAAAAATGTTGAAAAAAATATAATTCTAAAAAGAAATGGTAAGATGATCATGGTAGGACGAGCACACATCACCCAAATCAAGATATCAAAATGGCATAAATAAAATGTGGGGAGTTGAAAATATATGAAAGTATTTAGGAGCTTTAAGTAACGATGATAAGTTTATTTTTAATATTTTCATTAAAGATCAGTTCAACTATATTTGAGGTTTTAGAAAAAGAAAATAGCGTGTCTTATCAAGATATTGTTTTTAATATTACCTACAGCTTTTACTTCAAAAAAAATATTACCTACAGCTTATTAATCTTTCCTCTTTTTCATCTGGATTAGGGACCAACATTGACAGAATTAAAATGTAGGAATTTATTGATTCATTTTATTAAAATAAAATAAGAATAGAATATATATACAAATTTTTAAGGATTTTTTTCTTAAAAGAGAAAAAATTTATTTTTTATAATTTTTTGTGATTTAACAGTATGAATTATAATTTTATGATCTATTTCATCTAACATCTCATTTTCAATCGATAATGTATTTGATTTATTAGCTTCTCTTCCCACATCTTGATCTCAAATAATATCATAATAACTTTAATTTTGAAAGGCTAATTTCGAGTGAAACTAAAATCTGATAGCCTAACTCTTTTTCGACTAAGTCACTTAATGTGATAATTCAACGAGTTATAATTGAAACTTATCTAATAATCATTTAAAATATAATTATTTTTTAAACAAAATGATCAAAAAATTTATAATTGATCTACTTAAGAATATTCTAATAAGAAATATAATAACCTATTCTTAATTAGTATTGCCTAATACAATTTACAACCTAAAGATAAATCGAAGAGCAGTGAACTATAATTTAATAAACGAGAACTAAATCAGTAATAACTAAAATAATTTACAGTAAATAATCTAATGATATGTCTAAGTGTGGTAAACTGTAAAAATAATGAACAAGTATTCGGTCAGAAGATACTGAACTAGTACTGATTGAAATAGTTTACAAGATAAAATTAAGTGCAGTAAACTATAATAAAATAGTTCAGTGGTAACTGAACCATAACTTACAATGCAAGTTTATGATCTAGAGATGCACCTTAGTCTGATAAAATAAGATGTCTAAATCTCTCTTCTAGATGACGATGGAAACCGAGACTTGGTGTAAAATGATGATAAACTAGTTTAGTTGAGTTGATACTAAACTAGTATCAACTAATCTGATTCAGTTTAGTTGATACTGAACCAGTGACGTTAGGAATAATTTGCGATCCGGAGATCTGTAGATATGACGATCTAAAGATCTGATGAGCTAGTTGTGCAATAAATTGTTTGTACTGTAAGTCTCTACTAGAGATGTGAGTTTGAGTTGAGACTTGAGATTGAATCCATTATAACTATGTCGAAGTTAAACTGATTCTATGCAACCGACGTGCGAACAATAAGTCTCTCGTAACTTGGTCTAGAGACTAATGAACGAATCAAACTAAAGATATTAAATTGAACATGTTGATTTGATTTGAATAACAAATGTAACACCTAAGCGAGTAGTAACTTGACCAGTTGTTACATGGGCGGAATACGAAAGCAATCCTCTGTCGAATATGAATTCGATCAGTATTGCTAAAATGTGATTTGATGGAAGAACAGTTCGTAGTAATGATTTGATCTCAATAGTCTGACCTGTTGGAGCATATAAATGTTGTAGGTTTTGTTGGCACAAAAATAGATTCATCACAATAAAAGATAACAAGAGATTTAACACGAGAGATTTCAATCCAAACACTTTGCATCTTTTATTTATACCACAGCTCGGTGCGTTAACAAATACCTATTATGCGGATAATGAAACTGAACAGATTTTCTTATAATAATGGGAGAAAGCCCCCGAAATTAATTAAGAGCAATACACAATAAGTATGCTCAACTATTTCCAGTAATTTGCTAATCTCCTAGTAAAATAAACCTAGGTGGACAATCTATTCCAGGACTCCTACTCTACTTAGTCAGATCGGCTAGTACTCTCGACTTTATATTCCCAACCTTTGGAGCTAATGAACCTATGAAAACAAACAGAGGTCCGAGTGAAGAACATCTCCCTCTCTCTAATTTCCTCTCACGAAATGTTGTTTGTGTCAAAACCTTATGTGGGAAGTCGTCCTCTATTTTTTATAGGTGAGTCTCGCCTTGTTCGTCACTCAAAGACTTGATAGCGTGATCTACTTTGATCCGATACTGATTGAACTTGATATTCTGATTCGGATATTCAGTTTCCTATTTGTTAATTTCTTCAGCTCTATACTTTTTCTACTTCGTCCAATGAGAACAATATCAAATTTAGTTTTCATTTATGTGATCCTATTTCTTTTTATGTGCGACAGAGATTCTCAACCTAAAAGAAACGTGATATGATTCCGTTTCTTTTTCTGTTTACATGCTTTGGTCCTTGTATTCATTGATCTTGTTTTCTTTTATGCTCCATGCCTTCATTCTTCATATGATCTCCGAATCTTTGTTTTGATAAGTACGTTTTTGATTCTCAATCTTTGATCTTGCCAACTTGACAATCCTTCACGATTTGATTAAGCCAAATGATGCTTCTTTTCGTCCGTTGGATGCTTCCATTATATCAATCCAAGTGATGCTAGAGACTTGATGATTTCATTCTTTTGTATTTTAAATAACTAATACACAAAATGTATCTTAATGCATTTTAATTAACTAATACACAAAATTTCATAATATTTTTATTTAATTAATACAATTATTGATCTATTTCTAATTTATTACTACAATATGCTATATCAAAAAATCAACCTAATCATATATGTATATAACCAAATGATGCAAATGCCTTGATATAACACATGTCTAAATGGAAACAAGAGTTACAAAAATTATTAAAATTATTCTATTAAAAATATACTCATTTGAAAAGTATTGAATTTTTTGATTTTATTAAGTATGTTAATTAGGATATTATATTCTTTTTTATGTAAACTCTCTTAATACTATTAGCTCTAAAATAATTCTTTATCATCAATATTAGAAAGTTATGATTTAGAAAGCACTCTACTTACAATAATGTTTTTCTGAATCCACATTACTGAATGATTTTAAACTTTTTGTGGTAAATAAAAACAAAAAAATAAGAAAGATGAATAAACAAATCAACCCGTTTGGAGAAAAAAAGAAAAGAAAATTAAAGTCCATAAAAAACAAGTGGCGAAGTGGCCTGAGCCCAAAATTTTATAAGTCAATCGTTGACCAGTCAGGTCGAAAATAAGAAATTGTAACGCAATATGGGCTTTTTAGTTTAGAGATGTTATATTTAAAATTTTCATTTTACGCTTTTTTTTAGCAAAACTTTTTTTTTAGCCTCAATTTCATTACTGCTTAATGAATTATTTTTAAGACCTTAGGCTGTGATCTTTTTGGCCTAACTGTTGAGCCGGTCCTGTTTTTATTGAGCGTTAGACAAACAACATAAACAGAGAAAAATGAAATAATAGAGAAAAATGAGATATTGAAGACACCAATTTTCTTTTGAAGGCTACATCTTTTCTTCACTTGAACTTCACAAAGAGCACATATATATAGCAAATACATAGACATAAAAGTCTTGCAAACACCATAATTTTAGGGACTTGATTTTATTGTCCGCACCAAGAAATAAGTTCAACCATAACTTAAAATCCTTTGACTACTAAATAGTGGTGTCCAAAAAGGTCAATTGTTGCAGCTCTTCCCAAATGGTTTAGGTCATCAAATTATATTTCCAACAAAAACTCAATTTTAATACAACATTTTCTTTTCTTTTTCTGAGAAAATAGATATTTTATTAATTAAATCATCGGTGGAACTATTTTTTTATATACAAAGGAGGAACTTCATTAAAATTAATCTTTAACATGGCCGAATCCGATCGTCTCAGTGCTACCTGTTGAAATGTAGTAATGGAGACGAAAGGGATGAAGAGAAGAGGAATAAGACGAGTTAATTTCTGATTCAAAGAGGTTCTGATTCCGAAGAGGAAGAAGACGAGTTCAGCTTCTAATTTATTTACTTTTCTAATTCACTTGACCATTACATGATTTCGGCCCAATTTCATTGTACATGATCTTCGGCCCAATTCCATTGAGCAGTCCAAGTTCCAAAGTCAAGTCAGCCATATCTGTTGTGTTGGTAGCTAGTCTCTGCTTTCTATCCGCCTCCTACAAGATTACAACAAGCAATTAATCCTTAATATATGGGATTCTGATTATTTAGGATTGGACACAACTGTACACTCTACCAACAATAGATATTTCCTCATTGTATAAATACATGTAAACATTCTCTTTGTAACACCAATTCAGTTAATGAAAAAAATAAGTTTTCTCTCAAATTCTTACACTTTAGTTTCATAATTTCAACATGGTACTGAGCCTAAGAAAATATTCTAACTTCACTGATTTCACATTTTCAGTTTCTTCACAAACCAGGTCTCTTCACTTTCTCTTATTTTCGTTGGCTTTAGCTATGAGTTACGATGGTCTTACTGCTTCTTCACATGTTGGGTTCAATGAGGGATCTAGTGTTGCCGGAGTAGTGGCTGCCAGATCAAAACATTTATTTGATGGTGTGACCATATAACATGTGATCATAGAGATCATAATCATAGTTCATTTAAAATATAAAGTACGTATTAAAGTATTGGGATAATATTCCCTATCTTTACTTTTATTTGAAATCAAATTCATGTTTTATTTTTATTTCAAAAACAACTCGTAAAGAAAATGCTTAAAACATTGATCATAAAATCATAGATAAAAATATAGTATATCCAGCAATAATTAAATAAACCACAGTGTGTAGCAAATCAAAGCTTAATTTTTTTCCGTATCTCCAAGTGCCCGGTCCATGCCTAAATTGACATAATAACGTCAATTTCCAATCCTAGTTATGATATATAACTATCCTATATGATATGCATGCTTGTGAAATAATATGCCAGCATGTGGATGACTCAAAAATCAAACGAGCAAACACTTAAACATTTGGTCAACCGTTATCTTAATTTCAAAGCTATTTATGGTTGCTAGAAATTACACTCACTGATATCTACTATAATCTCAAGCAAAGTTTGTCCGAACAATCAATATAGCAATGCAATCCATGGGGCACTCAAAGTAATTACTAAAAGCCAATCAATCATTAGGACATATTTAAAAATCATTCTCCTCTAAAAGAAGGCAGCCTGACATTATAATCCCTACAAAAGTCGGCCAATACATGCTATACAATGTGCGTGTACTTAAATAGCAAAGCAGGGCATTAATTAAATTTATTCTTATTAATGTATCTGTCTCCCATTATCCAGGAGCTAAACTTTGTTTGATAGCAAATAGAACATGGGAACACATATTTCCATGCGACTTAATTTATACTGGCCATCAAACATCTAGCTTTGAATGCGTCGGCACACAAATCGTATTATTCTGGGTTTCGATTTTCTTCTTCTTCTATTTTAATCTCAAACAAAGACAACTAATTTAACACTCACATCGAATATAGCATATCAAATATCATGTATGTACACAGAACGAGATTAGGGTTAGAATAAAACACGAGTTTGAAACTAACCTTTGAAAGGAGACAACACAAAGCTCAAATCCAAACCAGCTATGATCCTAATGCTCTAAGCCACGTTCCGTAAAATCTGGTTGACGCAGATATATTTTTATATAAAACTGTATAGGGTTTGGAATGGTTTGTATTCAAAAGGAGGCTGTGGATTTTGATTAGGTCAGAAAACGTGATCCCAAAGGAAAGCTGAAGTTTTCTAAAAATTAACACATGCTCCCTAATCTTATCCAGCTTTATACTTTAGTCCCATTTGTTCCCAGGCACAATTTACACCCTTAAAGTTTAACCACGTTGATTCTTCTAATTAAATCCAGGTTACATAATAATTGTGTTCTAATATAAATTTAATCTGAACTAAAAGTTTTAAGCACACAAAGCATCCATTTATATTTCTAAAACTCAAGGACAATCAATAATTCAAATGATATAAGAAATTTGAAGCATGTATTTCATGTATGAATGCAATGCAATTAACATGTATCATAAATAGATATCTAAATCTCTAATTCTAGGATACGAGTGTGAAAATGCGACTAACGTGTATCATGAATAGACTTCTAAAACTCTTATTCTAGGACATGGGTGTGACACATTCATTCATGGTCTAGAGCTATGAGAATGGCTCTAAGATCGAAAATGAAGATCAAGTTTGTTGATAGCGTATCCAGAAGCCAGCAATTGATGATGCAAACTATCCACAATAGGATAGGTGCAATATTATGGTGAGTTGTTGGTTGATGAACTCTCTCAATCCTTCCATCAAACCAAGAGTCAAAACATTTGAGACAACTTTTGAAATCTGGGAGGACCTGTACAATCAGTTTTCTTAGTGCGACTTGGCTAGCATACTTGATCTCCAGCAGGATATCTTCACTCTCTCACAAGGAGACCTCTCTATGACGGATTAGTTCACCAAAATGATGACATTTTGGGATGAATTCGAAGTTGTTCAACCTATCCCATACCGCCTCTACGCTAACGTTTGCTCTTGCTCCATGCGACCAACTTTTATCAGCTACTTCAAGACAGACAAAGTAATTCGCTTCCTGAAGGGTCTCGACGAAATTTATGCTCAAACCAGATCAAACATCATTAGTACATAACCGCTTCCTTCGCGTCAAAAGGTATTCTCAATTGTTGCACAATTGGAAAGGCAAAATGGACATCAGTATGCATAGCTTCCTGGTTCTTCTCTTGCTGAATTCTCATCGACCAAACCTCACAATCAGCAGCTAAAAAAAATGACAACATACCCAAATGCAGTCATTGTGGCAAACCAGGATGGTTGGCTTTCCACCAAATTTTAGGTTTACAAACAAGGGCAATGTCAAAGTTGCAGTTGCAGACTAGAATATGGGAGATCAAAACACATCAAAAATATCCATCAGTCACGATGAATATGAATCTTTGAAAAAGCAAGCTCAGGCGGCTTCAAACCTGACCATCAATGCCCAAGCTAATGTGTCTACAAGCAATATGGCTAGTTCGTCAAAGACAGCAGATCATGGTGATGGCGGACGGCGGCGAGGGTGAATAGTAACAGTGGCCGGAGGTTGTGATTTGGGTGAGTTCAGAGCGAGTAAGGGCAGAGCGAGTTGTAGGCGTGTATGTATGTGGTGTGTGAGTGCTGTAGCAGGGGAACAAAAGGGGGTTTGATAAAGAGATGAGTGTTTTAGGATAAACAACACAAACCCTTAACAAATGTGAGTTTTCGGAAAACTTCACGAAACCCTAGGCAGCCATTGCCATGGATAAACGAGGAAAAATATTAATTGTATTCCACAATTCTCAAATCAACAACTGTTTAAATTATTACAAGTTATGTTTATATATAGCTAACAAGGACAGGCCCTTGAATAATGCAAACAAAGTTTAAGGATTAACATAATGCACGCATAAACTATAGGACTTTAGTGAATATTCAAAGAGAGAGTCAACTTCTAACGCTTTAACGATTTGGTCCTCGAACTGGAAGATTGGCTGATGCACATCTGAATCTTTGAACCAGCAGCAACATTTATCCTTTTAATCCTTCAATTCATACTCTTCCTTATATTAAATATATCCGATCAAAGCAATTACTCCTAAGGCCTTAGTCCATGATCTCGATGATTCCCAATCGACAATAAATTTTAATCCAATGTCGGATGCTCCGCCATCATCCTCCCCTTCTTTAGAGAGTTTTCTATGTTTAGAAAACTTACTAATGCCAAGGAGAATAAGACAACAAGAAGATGGGCAGCCACAACAAATGCGGAAGTCATCTTCGAATAATCAATTCCATGAAATGATAGTGTGACGGATTTTCAAAATTACCAAGAGTTTGTAGTCGTATGACATCCCCAAATCCATAAGTCCAGCAAAGCATGATGATAATTCAACAATGACCATAGCCAAGAAAGAACTTTCATAATAGATACTAATAAGGAGCCATGGCAAAGAGAGGAAAACGTTACCATTAGACTCGTGTTTGTGGACAGCTCTTCTGATAGGCTTAGAAATTCCGTCAATAAGTATAACGTGGAAGTTATTGGCGCTGATTGTTTCACCCAATAAGATAGCATGCCGACACAGATTCCACTTTTAGAGATTAGACCAATGCGAGCCAGTTTGAGGTTTCGATAATTACAGACCAATAAAACCAACCCAATTCTATCATGACAAAATCTGATTTCCAGTAAGCCGAGGGACAATGCAGCAGTAGACAAGTCAAGGTATTCAACAAAATTTTCCTTGACAAGTGGAACGAAATAGAATTTCCCAGGCATACATACGATTTTACCCAAAGAAAACTTGTCGCTGCTTGGTTTCAATTGGGAGAGCACAAGATTCGACCATCTTACTCCAGTAACAACACATGAAACAATGCTTGAATTAACATAGTCATTCATTGAACGATCAAGTTCAGGAAATTCAGGCATTTCCAAACAACCATTATCAGAATCAAGAAATTTCTGGAGCACACAATCAAATTTTCCATCATACAACAATAACTTCAGCTCTACTTCATTGTAATTAACTACTCTAGCAGTGAGTTCGGGCACGACAGCATCACAATTGGTCCATAATTCAAGCAAAACTGACAAAGGTCTAATTACAACAGCACAACACAACAGAGAGACGGGTAATAACAACTCCAAATTTGGACTTAATCTTATAGCCTCAGGAACGTACATTTCATTGTGTAACAGAGACCTGATTCCAACACAACTAACTGAGAGGCCATTGATTCCGAGATTAAACATTTCAAAACTCAAATGATACTCACTATGATTGAATAAAGCACTGGAAGCATACAGAGACATACCACATTCGTACAAAAGCAGCTCGGTTTCAGTCCAGATAACATGATTGAACTCGAACGGATACGTAGCAGTATTTAGATGTTGATTAGAAATAGCTAACAGTACTGCTCTCAATAAGATTGAAGGTTACCTCTGGGCTGTTCCTCGTGAAATTAGACACGAAAGTCGTGGCGGCCATCGAGGCTTCCTTAATAAAACGAGGAGGCAGCCTTCCAATCAACGAGTATCGATCCTGGGTTGTTTCTTGTGAAAATGGAGTCCTCAGAATGGAGCTCTTCTTTGTCGTTCATTCCAGTAGAAACAACAGGAGTGTAGGGTCATCCTTCACATCATCAGTGTTGAACTCGACTGTCTCAGAAAGATTAGACACTACAACAGCCTCTTTAATTCTCGTCATTGAAAACTGGGGATGATCCCAGTAATCGATGCCTTCTTCTTGACATGGCAGAGCGAGACTTGGAGTTGTCTCAGTGTGCACTTGATTCTGGTCGACCCAGCTAGCTCGACCATCAACTACGAACTCGACTTCAACTTCCGTCAAAAGGGAATTCGCAATAGAAGGTGCAATAATCTTCAATCCAATGCCGAGTCATAATGAATTTCTCTGCTTTTGGCTGTCGATTTGGCTGCCGACTTCCTTTGTTGTTCAAAATCATACAAGATCTCTTTGACCTCATCATAGACACTCCTTCTCTTCTTCATGGAGCTTCGACGAGTCTCCTTTGCAAATATTATTGGCGGTGGAAAGTGAGCGACGGCGCTGCTCGTGACGGGAGGCGTCGACTTCGAGATTCCGGCTCGAGGAGGAGCTACTGGTGTTGGTGGTTGCTGGCGGGCTGAAAGAGACAGAGAACCAGGCGATTTTGACGACGGCGCAACTTCAAAACGAGTTGGAGGCAGCGAGCTGAACGATTCGGCCCAGGGACGAGCTGCCGGAGACGGCGGCGAGGCCGTGCTCTGATACCAATCTGATGGCGGACGGCGGCGAGGGTGAATAGTAACAGTGGCCGGAGGTTGTGATTTGGGTGAGTTCAGAGCGAGTAAGGCAGAGCGAGTTGTAGGCGTGTATGTATGTGGTGTGTGAGTGCTGTAGCAGGGGAACAAAAGGGGTTTGATAAAGAGATGAGTGTTTTAGGATAAACACACAAACCCTTAACAAATGTGGAGTTTTCGGAAAACTTCACGAAACCCTAGGCAGCCATTGCCATGGATAAACGAGGAAAAATATTAATTGTATTCCACAATTCTCAAATCAACACCTGTTTAAATTATTACAAGTTATGTTTATATATAGCTAACAAGGACAGGCCCTTGAATAATGCAAACAAAAGTTTAAGGATTAACATAATGCACGCATAAACTATAGGACTTTAGTGAATATTCAAAGAGAGAGTCAACTTCTAACGCTTTAACGATTTGGTCCTCGAACTGGAAGATTGGCTGATGCACATCTGAATCTTTGAACCAGCAGCAACATTTATCCTTTTAATCCTTCAATTCATACTCTTCCTTATATTAAATATATCCGATCAAAGCAATTACTCCTAAGGCCTTAGTCCATGATCTCGATGATTCCCAATCGACAATAAATTTTAATCCAATGTCGGATGCTCCGCCATCACATGGTAAGACATCTAAACCCTTTCATGCATTTGAGAAACCTAGTTTTGGGATATTAGACACAAGCGCAATAGATCATATTTGCAGCATAATGAGTTCATTCCTAACATTGCATCCTATATCAAACCACATTATCCAATTGCCCAACAAGGAAACAATCCCAGCCACATATATAGGAAGCATTAGATTAGATGAACAAAGTATCCTGCATAATGTCATGTTTTCGCCAAAATTGCATTTGACCCTGATTTCACTTGGCAAATTAACTGAGAGGTGCTAATTGTGTTGCCATAGTTTATTTGTCTAAGTGTCTCTTGCATGACTTGAACTGCTAGAGGATGATTGGTTCAGGTGAACAAAAGAATGGACTATATTACTTGAATATGCAAAAATCAAATAGAGTTCCTTTTGCTCAAACTATAATTCATCTAAAAACACTTTTGATGCATCGCATTATAGATTCGGACATCTTGTTTCTTTTAAGAAAATCAATGAGAAAACCAATCTTTTGGTCCCTCACATTTCACTCATAACACTTTTTTAGTCCCTCACGTTTCTTCGTTAGCTTAATAAACCTTCACATTTCCATATAGGCGCCAAAATAGTCCGTCTGCCTAGTCAGCAATCGGAACCATAAAATTTCTCCCGTGGGGCACCTCGTGGCACAGCATGGCACCAACTCATGCCTAGTCAGCTAACGAAACTATAGAATTTCGACACGTGGCAGCTGACGCATAAAAATTTGACACGTCAACCACACTTAATCCATATCATAAAATCAAACCGAATCGATCTGGTTCAAGGTTGAACTGGTTCGGTTCGGTAATGCCCCATCCAATCAGATTTTTAAAAAAAAATTGAATTTCTTTTCAAATCTTTTATAAATTATAATCATTTATTAAATTTATCTTTTAAATTTTCATTATTAAAAATTAATTAATCATATTTTATAAATAATTCTGTTCAGTTCAATTTTTTTAATCTTTTTATAAATTATAATTATTTATTAATTTTATCTTGTAATTTTCCATGATTATAAATTAATTAATCATATTTTATAATAATTCGATACAATTCAATTTTTTTAAAATTATTTTTATAATTATAAATATTTAATAAATTTATCTGTTAAATTTTATTATTACAAGTTAATTAATCATATTTTATAAATAATTCGGTCTGGTTCAATTCTTTTAATTTTTTTAATAAATTATAAATATTTATTAAATTTATATTTTAAATTTTCACTATTAAAATTAATTGATCATATTTTATAAATAATTTTTTTATAAAGTTTTTATAAATTTTAAAAACTATT
Source organism: Rutidosis leptorrhynchoides (assembly GCF_046630445.1). Taxonomy (NCBI): domain Eukaryota; kingdom Viridiplantae; phylum Streptophyta; class Magnoliopsida; order Asterales; family Asteraceae; genus Rutidosis; species Rutidosis leptorrhynchoides. The sequence continues at coordinate 26,907 of NW_027266414.1, read as the reverse complement.
AAAAAATAATGAACATTTTTTATAATTATTAATATGAAGAGAGTAATTTTCAAAATAGTATTTTTATTATTTAATTTATTTACTTCAATTTTTTTTATTAAAATTTAAAACGTTTTCGTCAATTTATGTTTTTATTGCAAACTTAGACGATTTGGCCACGTAAAAATGTAAACACGGACGTTTTTACGTATCAATTCACGTCTTTGACAACTTTGCTCGTGAAGTGTAAAAAGAGAGATGAAAGCCGGATGGAACTTTAAAGGGTAAAATAGTAAATGTATAGTTCGTTTCGATCAAAATGTGTCGGATGGAATAACATTTCTCTCATTTAAGAGAGTAATTTTAAAATAATGATTTTTACTTTTTAATTACTTTAAAATTAACTTTTATTGAAATTTAAAATTTAAATTATTAATGTAAAGATAGTAGCTTTATTTATTTTAGATAAATTTTAATTTTAGTTAAAACTTAAAACTTAAAATTATAAATTTAATTTTATTTTTTTAAAACTTAATTTAATGAATAATGTTTAAAATAAACATGAATTATTTTAAAAAAGTGAATTATTTAATAAATATTATAAATTGTAAAAAAATTATAAAGAATTGAATCGGACCGAACCAGTTTGACCTTGAACCGGATCCGACCGGTTCAATTTTGTGATATGATGAGAGTGGTTGACGTGTCAAATTTTTTATGCGTTAGCTGCCACGTGTCGAAATTCTATGGCATGAGTTGGCGCCAAGCGGTGCCACGTAGGTGGTACATGGGAAAAGTTGATGGCAGAGGGACCTTTTGGCGACTATATGAAAACGTGAAGGTTTATTAGACTAATGGAGAAATGTGAGGACTAAAAAAAGTATTATGAGTCAAGTGTTATGAGTAACACGTAAGGGACCAAAAATGGATTTTCTCAAAAATCCAATGATAATATTTTAGTCATGACAATATTTGTGACATTTGTCGCCTTGCAAAACAAAGAAAGTTGTCTTTCTACATTAGTAAATCCATTGCTAAGTCAACATTTGACTTAATCCATCTAGATCATAACACCTTCCATACAAGATCATGTATATTTTCTAACTATTATGGATGATCATACTAGACATACTTGAATTTTTTAATGAAATATTTTCGTTTAATTTGGAAAGAGGATTAAGATCATGAGAACAGATAATGGACATGAACTTTGGGCCTCTACATAATTTCAGCCCAATTCCATTGTACATGATATTCGGTCTACTTCCACCGTGTAGTCCAAGTTCCAAATTCAAGTCACCCATACCAGTTGCGTTGGTATCTTGTCTTTGTTTCCGTCTGCCTCCTACAAGATTACAACAAGCATTAATCCTTAATTCATGGAATTCTGATTATTTTGGATTGGACACAAATGTACACTCTACCAAGTATAGATATTTCCTCATTATATAAATGAATGTAAACATTCTCTTTGTAAAACTAATTCAGTTAAAGAAATAAGGTTTCTCTCAATTCTTACACTTTAGTTTCATAATTTCATAAGTATGCAGAATTTTTGGATTAAAACATAATCCTTTAAAAGCAAAAACCTGTCGGATGTATATTACTCGTTACCGACCTCCAAATCTGATTATCGTAGGTTTAATTTTGCGATATCTCAACCAATAGGTAAATTGATTCTAGCTTATGATCAGATGCTTTCATAAAGCATTTAAAAAAATTTAAATATTTAGTGGTACCTATACGTAACACATCTAGTATTATTACATAAATCAGGAAAAAAATGTTATATATAATTACACAACATAACAAAAATAAACACAGTAGTACATCTAATTATGTGTAACATTTAAACTCTTCCGCTACTTATTCTCCCATTCCTCTATTTTCTTATAGACTTTCTCTTTATTTTCTAGAAAATCCTGAAGCTGAACCTGGTCGAAATGAGGAGACAAGGAATCGAATCACTAGGAGATAAAATCATAGATTCTTCCAAGTATTGTCTCTCCAATCCTTCTCTACGGCAAGCCATCATTTCTGAACAAACCTCATCCCATCCTTGAGGAATTGTTGGCTTGTATTTCAATTGCTTTGCATATTCTCTTAGCAAATGTAGCATGTAATCATAGACAAATCTCATTTTCAGTTCCTCTTCTGTGAATCTCGTCTCTTCCTCTCCAATCACTTTTGCCTGAAACATATATGCAATTAGGCATTCGATATTTATTTAGTTGTGGAGACTATATAGTACATAGTTTCAAAGTATTTTATAAATTAAATATTGTCACATTTGTTTGTTAGTAATTTTATTTAGGCCTAGCTATGGTATAGGTGAATTTTGGCGGGATCGGTTACTCATTTCGATTGATCGTTTATAATTTCTTAAAAATTGAGAGTGTATTCTGACCTAATTGACAGATTATCACAGCTGTGCTAACGGTAGCAAGTTAACACGGAATAATAAAATAGTGCTGAAAGTAAATAGCATACGATATGATAACGCAATTCGAAACACCCAATCGTGGATGAACCTACTCTGCGGGGCCTAGCCCAGTGATAAACGGCATTCCACTATTCTTGCAACGATAGGACAATATTCGGATTACAATTCGCAAATCTATAATCTATCCTAACACCAACAGCCTTATCAATCGGACAAGGACATTTCTTGTAACCTCCAAACAGACTACAAGCACTACAAGATTTTTGCACTCTAACATATCACTCTGAATATAGTTGAATTAGTGCTCGATTAACAGTACTCACCCTCGAAACGTTCACGGACACATAAGGTAATACAATCGTGAACAATGGTGTACATAAGAACGTCTTCTTCTCCAAAAGCAAGTCGGCATAATTGACTGCATAAAGACGTCTTAAAGGTTTTAGAGACTTCAATCTTTTATACTTGAAACCCTTCAAACTTGGAGAATAAGACTTCTTCACCGAATAGGAAAACCAATCCCTTTTAGAATAGGAATAGTATCTATGAGAATCCTTAACTACCTTTCTTCTAGGAATTAACTAGGACTGCTTTATATAATAGGAAATCCATAATCAAATCAAATAAGATCGGTTTATAATAAGAGATTCTCAATTACTAGTTTTCCAAATAAGACTTATACCACAAGAAAGAATCAAATCTTCGATATAAATGGTTTTGACGAAAATAGCCAACTCACATAAACTGACGTGAATCTTGATATTGTTAACACTCACGGTAGTTTGACTTAACAATCTCCCCCTTTGGCATTTTTGACAAACCTTCAGAAAAATCTTCAAATCGTCACTAAACTTCTAAAACACCAAGTCTTCAAAACATCGTTAACGGAAACTAGTAAAGTGCAAACATTTCCAGAACTGTGAAAACAGACTCTAGGTAACATAGTTTAAATTTGCACAGATCTGATCGCTAGATATGAATGATTTCCTTTCATCTAGAAATTATCTCCCCTTTTTGTCAATAAATCACCAGGGCACCATTAGGAGTTAACAAACTAGCAAATACGTCAGATAATCATAACAGGTTCCAAAAAGTTATTACACACAACCAAAAAATAAAAAGGTTCAGAATCTGCAAACACAAAAGAGAATGTCCAGCAGATACAAACGCCCCCTTGAGAGTTAGCTCCGAGCAATTTGAGCTTCTAAATGCAACCTCTTTTTCCTCAATCGATACTCCTGCTTCTTCAAGAATTTCACCATATCCCTTGCCATTTCTAGAGCTTCAGGAGACAGGACATCAACTTCAACTTCAGTAGGATCAACAGCCCGCACTTCATCTTCATCTTCACTGATGTCCATCACATGCTCCCCTTGAGTAAGTCTAGAAGTGGAGCATGAATATGTCAGGCCGAGTGAAATCTTCATTCTCTCCAACTGTCAGGCCTTGATTGATTAGAAGAGTAAAGATAGTCGCTGGATAAGCATAGCTTTCATGTTTCCTCGACTGTCCAGCAAATGAGACTATCTTGTCATAAGCTATCTCTCCTTAGATCAAAACCAACCTTGGTTCCTATTTTGAATAGCAGAAAATCCAGCTTCTGACTCACACTATTTGTGTGTTTGCATGGCATCCAGTTTGCCACAACTATCTTATGAAGAGCTGAATAGGATGTAGTCATTTCTGCCGGTTTCAGAGCTGAACCACCACCATACCAGGTTGTTTTCCCACCACCAGACAGTTCAGAAGCAACAGTATTACAATTCGCTTCACATTTTTCTTCTGGATTCCAACATTCGAAAGCCTCAGATAGCAGCTTAGGAGAAATTTCATAATAGTTACCCCGGACAAAAACTTGTTGATAATTTGGTGATTCAAGATTATCAACATCAGCAGGCATAATTACAATAAAATTCTCTAACAACTTTTTCGTCATACTGGATGTTCCGGGTTGCACTTACCTACAGATTCTCTTCAATCAGGAGATCTTTGAGATTGAACTCTTATGCCTGATCCTGTTCAAGAACCTTCTCATCAATTATTTTCTTTCCGCACGCATAAGGCCAAAACGCCTTAGCAGCTGCATTTATAAAGACATCCCCCACAGCTGGCTGCTTTGTTTTTCTCTTCGATTTTGGGAGCAGAAGCGGATTCTGAAGTAACTCTCTTCCTCTTCACGCTTTTCATTTTTCCTTTAGAGCACTGACCCCTGGTGTTCTGACAGGGTGTGCTTACGGGCACTTCAGCCATATTTTCCTCATTTGGCCTCTCAGAACCTTCAGTGTCATCCTTTGAACCAGAGGCAGTTTTCTTCTCTACCTCAGATTGAGAGACATTGGGATGCTCCCCCTGAGCCTCAGCATTTGTATTATGAGACTCTCCCTCAGCATGAGTCTCCCCCTCAGCTTGAGGGTCAACACAGATATCAAAGTCAACCTGATCCTCTGTGTTAGCAGGATCTTCAGCAACAACAGGCAAACATAAGACTCTTCTTTCAACAATCTCCTCTCCAATAGAACTACTAGTCCCCTCACATCTAACAAAGTTCCCAGATTCTACAATTTCACTATTTCCCCTAATATCACCAGTATGAACATTCCCCCTAGAGATTTTAAACGAATCAGACTCTGAGTCAAAAGACGAAGGGAAATTACTTACTGGAAATAGATGGTGAACCACCAAAGCACTTTCAGGATTCTCTACCACAAACCCTGATTCAGCCATTGTGACAGCCCTAGGCAATGTGACCTCTTCTTCAGCCCTAGGTCTTTGTGGCTTGGGTCTGTGTTTGTGTTGTACGCTGTGTGTAGACACCTGTTAGGTGGTGACGGAGAAGATTCTGGGGACGATATGTTGATACGAGATGAAGGATTTGTACAAGTACTTGATGATCAGGATGCTATTCTCGAGGATCGTCTGGTTCCACCACGTCTCATTGAGCCAGCACCTCTAGTTCTTGCCATCTGAATTTTGAAGTTTTTCGGTTAGGGATTTGGAGAGTATGTGTAACACAAAGAAAATACAGCTCTCTTGTTGTCGATTCTGCTTCAACTCTGCTCTTCTCTTTTGATTTTCAAAATTCGTGGGAATTTTAATTTCTGTTGCTCCAATTTTAACATCATGAGCTAGCATACAAGGCTTTATTCTTTCATTGGGCCAATGTTTTTGGATTGCTTGGCCCATCATCCCATCTTACAGCATACGACCTTCTTATTTGGGCTTCAACTCGTCACAGCCCATCCTTATTGCTTCCTGAACACGGGCAACACTCCAACTTCTTTTTGTATTTTTTCTTTTTTATTTTTTTTATATAAACAGACATAAAATAAAATGATATGTACAGAGATGAAAGCACTTATCTCAAGTTTCAAGCAGTGGAGCAGAGTCCAAAGAGCTCCTCTCAAGAACTCAAAATGACTTACATCTAGACTCTTCGTAAAGATATCTGCCAATTGCTTCTCGATTGAGATATATTCCAAGGCCACCTTCTTATCTTCAACAAGCTCTCTAATAAAGTGTGACGAACCTGAATGTGCTTCGTTTTGGAGTGCTGCACAGGATTTTTTGATATGTTTATTGCACTAGTATTGTCACAGTAAATTGTTAGTACTCCTTGCTCCAAGCCTATTCTTTCATCATTTATTTCATCCAAAGTAACTAAGCACAACAACTGCTGCTGAAATGTATTCTGCTTCAGCAGTGGATAACAATACTGAATTTTGTTTCTTGCTAAACCATGACACTAGATTGCTTCCAAGATAGAAACAACCTCCTGAGGTACTTCTCCTGTCATCTACATAACCTGCCATATCAGCATCACTATATCCAGCTAGTACTCCATTTGTATCTTTTGTATACCAAAGCCCTAAGCCTGTTGTTCCAGAAACATAGCAACAATTCTTTTAACAATCTTGATATGTACTGTTTTGGGTTTGCTTGGTATCTTGCACAAACTCCTACACTAAAAGCTTAAATAAGGTCTGCTAGCACATAAATATAACAGACTCCCAATCATACTTCTATATAGTGTAGGTTCAGCATCTTCCCCTTCAATGTCTTTGGATAAATGTTCATTTGTTCCCATCGAAGTTCTCATGGGTTTTGCAGTTTCTAACCCAAATTTCTTCACTGGATTTTTGGCATACTTCTCTTGAGAGATAGATGTCCCATCCTTGCACTGCTTGATCTGAAAGCCTAAGAAGTAGCTTAATTCTCCTACCATACTCATTTCGAACTCACTAGCCATACTGTGAACAAATTTCTTTCTTTCCTTTTCGCTTGTTGAACCAAATATAATATCGTCAACATAGATCTGGGCTATGGTTAATTCTCCCCCTGTGGATTTGAGGAAAAGGGTTTTATCAACTCCACCTCTTTTATAGCCTTGTTGACACAAATAAACCGATAGTCTTTCATACCATGCCTTTGGAGCTTGCTTGAGACCATATAGAGCTTTTGTGAGCTTGTACACATGATTTGGAAAGGCTGGATCACATAATCCTTTAGGCTGCTCAACATACACTTCTTCATTTAAATACCCATTTAGAAAGGCACTCTTGACATCCATTTGATACAGGGTAATGTTCCCATACGCAGCCACAACTATCAATAATCTGATTGATTCAAGCCTAGCAACAGAGCAAAAGTTTCATCAAAATCAACTCCTTTGACCTGTGTGTAACCTTGTGCAACAAGTCTCGCCTTATTTATCGTGATATTTCCCTGCTCATCAGTTTTGTTCTTGAATATCCACTTTGTACCAATGATATTGCAATGCTCAGGTCTAGGAACCAGCTCCCATACTCTGTTTCTCTCGAATTGATGTTGTTCCTCCTGCATAGCACGTATCTAGAATTCATCAAAGCCTCATCAACTTTCTTTGGTTCAATTTTTATGTATAAGCAACAATAATTCATCATATCTCTGTAATTCTTTCTAGGCACCCCTTTTGTTCTTCTTTTATCGATGTCTCCAATAATATCTTCAGTTGGATGGTTCTTTTGGATTCTTGTTGACGGACACACATTCTGGTTTGTGACAGCAGGTGTGGACTTTTGAGTGTTCCTAGAATCTGTGTTAGCAGGTAATGCCTCCACACTAGGTGTGTTTTCATTACTGCTAACATCTTCTGCTCCTATTGCCCCCACACTAGGTGTGTTGTCATTAGATAGAAGTTGACCGATTCCAGGTTCACCATCCTCTTGATTTTCCACTTCCGCCTGCATGTCATCAAACACAACATTGATTGATTCAGTAATGGTATTAGACTTTTCGATAAATATTCTATAGGCTCTACTATTAACTGAATGGCCAACAAATACTCTCCTTTCACTTTTGGAGTCAAGTTTCCTTATTTGTTCTCTATCCTTCAACATGTAGTAGGGGCTTCCGAATTCATGAAAGTACTTCACTGATGGTTTCTTATTCCTCCAGATTTCATAAGAAGTTTCTTTTATGTGTAGTTTGAGATACACCCTATTCATAATGTAGCATGCAGTTGACATAGCTTCACCCCATAACTTGTAGCTTAGCTTTCTAGCATGGATCATGGTATGGGCCATCTCAGTAATGGTTCTGTTTTCCTTTCCACCACTCCATTTTGTTGAGTAGTAATGGGTGCAGAGAATTCATGCATACTTCCATTTTGCTCACAAAATGCTGTTACCACCGAATTCTCAAAATCTTTTCCGTGATCACTTCTGATTCTTATGATTTCTCCAGTTGTGTTTCTTTTTTCATTGTTCAGTCTGGTGCACAACTTCATAATGACGTCAAGAGCTTCAGACTTCTCTTTAAGAAAATCCACCCAAGTGTACCTGAAAAAATCATCAACACACACAAATACATAAGATTTACCTCCTAAACTTAGAGTTTGCATCGGCACCATTAAGTCGATATGCAAGAGTTGCAGAGGTCTCTCAGTGGTGATATAAGGTACTTTGGAATGCTTTTCCTTTGTTTGCTTCCCCATTTGACAGTCTCCACAAGTGATGTCAGGATCATATTTGAGGAGAGGCAGACCCTTTACAGATCCTATTTTTGACAGATCAGCTAGATTCTTAAAACCGATATGCCCAAGTTTCTTGTGCCACAGTTTTAAATTTTCTATGCTAGTCTTCAGACACTTTATATCTCCATCCAGAGTATATGTGTTGTCAGCTTGTCTCGTTCCAGTCATAACAACTACCCCTTCGATATTGAACACATTGCACCCATGCTTGTTGAACCTGATTTCACAATCTTCATCACACATTTATGCTATGCTGATCAGATTATGCTTAAGACCTTCTACTAATAGAACATGTTTTATCTTCGATTTTGAAGAAACCGGTAGGCTTCCTTCTCCAATTATAGCATTTGAATTACCATCACTGTATGTAACAGTCCCATGATTCTTGTAGACAATATTCTTCAAAATTCCTTCCTCACCTGTCATGTGCTGAGAGCAACCACTGTCAAAATACCAATCGACTATCCTTTTAGATGAAAATTTGCACATAAGACCCTTCAATTCTCCTCTCTTTACCCAAACATGTTGTTAAGAGTGATTGACATTATCAACTTTCTTCTTTGGATGCTTTCTTGGAATTTAAGAAATAAATCTACGAATATTATCCTGTCTTACGAAACATCTAGGTCTTATATGTCCAGGTTTGTTACAATAGTGACATATGATCTTGTTTCTAGTCACTCTGTTTTTATATCCTGAACTGGTTCCTTTCTCTTTGATTGATGGTTCGAGGCCTATACCAAATAGATTGTTCTTAGGAGACACTTGATCCAAGATCTCACCAAGATTGCTCTTTCTTTTATTGAACTTTTCAATTGCACGGTTGGCTTGAGCTAATTTCATCTCAGATTTTGACGATTCAGATTTCAACTGAGCGATTTCAGTTTTGTATTTTTCAATCACCTTGTCGAAGACCTCCCTTTCAGCTGACAGTTGCTTCACTTCGTCGGAAAGTATGTGATTGATTTTGAGAGATTCAGCCATTTTTCCAGCTAGATCATTGAAAGCAAGGTGTATGTCTGTAACGACTCGATAAATCGAGCTTAGATGAGCGTGTAATCGTGTCGACGTGTTGATAATTTTTAATAAATAATAATTTCGACGCACGTGATTTTTCTTCGGTGATTATGCTAAATGGAGGATTTGATTTTTATGCATACATTGCTTAAGCGACAAGTTTGTTTCCTTTAAGTTCAATCTACGCTAGATATAAGTTATTCTTACGACGGGGTTGACGCTAGATCGACGATTAGATTCGATTAATTAAATGCGATAATAATCAACAGATAAGCGTCAAGTAAATAATTCTACTAGGGCATTGTATAAAAAGAAATGATACAATCATAGATGAAATTTTAAGTTACATCAAAGATACTAGTTTTACAAGAAATAATAATAAGATACAATAAAAATTTTATATTGAATTCCTAATGTTACACATTGTGATTTCAGAATAAACAAAATGAATACAAGCCTACACTATTATACAGCCAGCCAGCCCAATAAACCAAGCCTGGGTAGCCCACTAATCCATCTAGTCAAATGCCAAACACCTGGAGAAAATGGAGTATTTTTTATCATAACACCTGCAAAAAACACTACAGCACAGCAGGCATTATTAATACACATGTAAGACAATCCAATACTGTAATCAATGAGTCATTACAAGCAGCCTGCCTGCCAGCCACATTTCAGTGAGCTGACAGCCTCACAAAACCCAGTAATATACATGCAAACCACCATATTTCACTAAGGACTTATCAGTAGACATTCTTCACACTCTGAACTGACTTTCTACCATCTCAAACACCCAACAACAGCATTCAACAGAGACAAACAGAGCAGGCAGTCAGCCAAACAGTTTAACCCAAATCAGTTTAACAACAATTCCAGCCGGCAGCCAATTTCTAAGATTCATTTCAGTTCATTCCATATATATTAAACAGGTAATGCATACAACCAATCTCAGCCAATTCAACATGCAAGGAATTTTTCTAACACAAAAAATTATCTTAACAGGGCAGTTCAATAAAGAACTATCATCAACCCAGAAATTGACATTCGGCCACAAGCATCAGTCAATCTAATCAACAAAACATTCTAATCAAGGCAGAATCAAACCAAGCCAAGCACAAACAGGTATCTCCAAAAATAAATCACTACTGTAAATTAACATGCAAGTGTTCCTATCCCTGTAAAACGGTAGCTAACGGGAAGTAATTAATTAAACAAGAAAGGATTAGAAGGAACTTACCTCGGTTTGGGGGACCGAGTCAACTCACTGAGCCAACCCGACCAAGTCAACTTAGTGACTGGTCGAGTTGACTCAGTCGAATCCGACCGAGTTTCAGGTTGCTCCAGTGGTGGAAAAGCTTCCCCTCATCGTCAACAACCCATTTTCAACCGGAGTCAACCTCGCAAAACAGTCAAAAGGAACAAGATAAAAATCAAAGCCCAAATTAGGGTCGAATGGAAGTAAAACTCACATAGAAACGCTTAAAATCCATCGTAGAATAACATATATGAAAATTAACAAAAAACCCCAAATTGTCGTAAGAACCCTAATTAGGAAAATCCAAATTAAAGCTTACCCGGTTAAGATTAGACAAAATTGACGATGAATATATGTTCCTTGTGTTGAGAGGATCATTTTGATATATGGATTGAAGGTTGTAGTGGCCGGAAACGGCGAAGTCGCCGTTGAGGCAGAGGGAGACGACGGGAAGAGAATCGCGTCGTCTGAGAAGAGAAAGGAAGAAGAAAAGGAAAATGACTGGACCGATCGGTCCAGTCCCCTTTTATAGCGAATCAAGCAAAATCGATTTTCCTGTTAAGAGACTAGAATGTCCTTTCAATTTTAACGTAATTACAAAAATACTAACGTAAGTCTTCCGGTCGAATAGAAAGTCAATGGTTTTATGGTCATTTTACGGTATAAAAATCGGTTCTTTCGGTTTATTTTGGTTCAACTCGTGCTGATTCAATCTGATTGAAACGGTTTGATATTAAGTCGTCCACACCTACGTTTAAAGTCAATTTTAACCTTCTGTTTTTAAAGTATTTACAGAAATACCAACGGTCAGTTTTTAAAGAAGGATTATTTTAGTAATTTTACTAAAACCGAACCTGTTTTATTTTCCGAAGCAAATTAAATAATTTTTACTTGTCCAAAAATCATGAAATTTTTACAGTAAGCTAAAAATATTATTTCCTACAAAATATCAAAAGTTCAGAATTTTGCAAAGTCAGATTTGATTTATTTTAATTCCTGAGTTAATTTATTATTAAAAAATGGTTTAAAAATAGCTAAGTGTTGCAAAAATTATCTTGAGCCATATTTTAACTTAGAAAATTTATTATAATAATGGAACATTATTTCCAATCAGTAGGTATGTTTTTATTAAATTTTATGAATTCATCCCATTATAAGTAATATTCAACGAACAATCAAATTATAAAATAAAGGTAAGAACGTATGTGACGAAGTGACGAGTAGGATTAATTCAAGTAATTTTCTTTTAAGCGTTAGTATTTACAAGATTAATTAATGATATTTCGTTAGGTTATTAATTGCGACGTCAAGTTACGCGAGGAGGAACGACACGAGACGTAAAGAACTGTGAGTGATACTTTCATTTTTCATTACAGAGAATATATTGATGCTTTATGAAATGTATATATTACTATGCCATAGTTTCTGATTATCTCGCTGCTTTAGATTTATTTAAATATATGGCATAGATACGTATTATATTTTTGAAAACTGGAGAAAACTTCCAAATACCCTTTAAGCAAAGTTCCATTTGCTTCTTAATGACGAATTTAAAAGCAAGTTTTGTTCTATTATACTTAACGCATATAAAGTAATGTTTAGACGTTTTAATAACGACGAGGTTTAAAAGCAAGTTTTGCTTTATTATACATAATGTATATAAATACGAACCCAATATAAATGTTTTATTTGAGGGGATTCTGTCGACTTTGTGGCGACCAATCCAAAGAGAGTACTTGGTCCTTATGTGGCCCCATGTTTACGGTCTGATCAGAGGGTACGACTTCCCTAGTTCACGTAGCGGAAGTTTTAATTGCGCCCATATTTACGGGTGCCTAGTTTAAGGATACTACGGTGGGTCCCCCATAGTAGTTTTCCTAAGTTTTTCACTGAAAGGGGTTCGATAAGTTCATATTTTATCGAGGAATTATAAGTAAAGTATGAATTCACGTTTACGAGAAAGATGTTTACGAGAAATTTTCCTTTATAAGTATTTATGAAAAGTAAAGATGTGTTATGACGTATTCTAATGACAAACCAATTTATGTTGTTTTAGAATACAAATGTTTATTATTAAATGTTTCATTAAGTGTTTTCAACATAAAACCTCACTAAGCGTTATAGCTTACAGATTTCTACAAATTAAATGTTTTCTCCAGGTTCAGGTTACGAGGCATGGCTAGGGCCCAATTTCCGCAAATGATAGAAGGTACCAACGGGTCCCGCACTAGGCCCACAGGAGGGGTCGAAGTGCGGGCGTCTCAATGTCTTTCTCATCAACATCACTATCTGAGCTCTCATCAAAACTTGAGTTATCCTCTATCTTACCCGTGCTAGTAGTTCCTATGGGCACAGATACACAAGCAGCAAATGCATTATAAGCAGGAAACTCAATATCACTTCCACTTTCACTGGACTCAGATTTTTCTTTGGATGTCTCCTCATCACTCCATGTGGATATAAAAGATTTCTTCTGCTTTTCAAGAATGTTGGCACACTTGGCAGCAATGTGACCAAAACCTTGACATTCATGGCATTGTATCTTATCTTTCTTAAACCTGATCCTTCCTTCACTTGATTCTCCCTTTTGAATTTCTGACCACCTCCACCTGACTCATTTTTCTTTTAGAAATTTCGATTATTCTTCTGAGGATTGGTTGAAGAGTAATCAATGAATTTTGCCTTGTTGAACTTCTTATACATCTTTCCCATGTTTTTCGTCAATAGCGCCAACTGCTCATGGACTGACAGTTTCTCACCTGTGCTTGTAGATATATCTTCCACTCCAGTTTTAAAAGCAACAGATTTAGATTTAGACTTATCTCTGTTTCTCATAGCCAAGGTCATCTCATGAGTTCTAAGCTTTCCCATTAGATCATCAAACTGCAGGATCTCGAGATCAGTAGATTCACTAATCGCATCCATCTTTGAGCCAAATTTCTCCGGTAGTGATATCAGCACTTTTCTCACCAATTTGGATTCCGGAATTACCTCGCCAAGAGCAGCAGATTCATTAGTAATGTAACGAAGATTCTTTTCAAAATCAGCAATAGTTTCATCATCTTTCATGGTTAGAGTTTCAAACCTGGTGGAGATAAGATGTAGCTTTGATTGTCTAATTGATTTTGTTCCTTCATACGTGAGTTGAAGTGCATCCCATGATTCCTTAGCAATCTCAAAATTTTGAATACACTAGGACGCATGGCACATTGAATAATGCTGACAGCTTTGCTGTTTGCTGCTCAGGTAGCTGTTTCAGCTGCTGTCCATTGATTTTCACTCCTGATGGCTTCCAGTCCATCAACAGTTGCAGTAGGAGGTATCCACATAACTTATGTAGCACGCCAAATAGCTTCATCCTGGCTTTTCAGGTATCACTTCATTCGATTTTTCCAATAATCATAATTGGATTCGATAAGTAAAGGAGGACGAGTGGTTGAATCGCCTTCTTCGATCCTGTCTTCCATAGTCACAATACGTAAGATCTTTTCTCAAGAAGATTTTTTGAGCCCCCTCTGATACTAATTGAGAGTGTCTTTTGACCTAATTTACAGATTATCATAGATTTGCTAACAATAGCAAGTTAACACGGAATAATAAAACAGTGCTGAAAGTAAATAACACACGATATGATAACGCAGTTCGAAATACCCAACGTGGATGAACCTACTCTGCGGGGCCTAGCCCAGTGATAAACGGCATTCCACTATTCTTGCAACGATAGGACAGTATTCGGATTACAATTCGCAAATCTATAATCTACTTCCTAACTCACTAAGTGAATTCTTCGTCTATCCTAACACCAACAGCCTTATCAATCGGACAAGGACTTTCTTGTAACCTCCAAACAGATTACAAGCACTACAAGATTTTTGCACTCTAACATATAACTCTGAATATAGTTGAATTAGTGCTTGATTAACAGTACACACCCTCGAAACGTTCACGGACACATAAGGTAATACAATCGTGAACAATGGTGTACATAAGAACGTCTTCTTCTCCAAAAGCAAGTCGGCAGAATTGACAGCATAAAGACGTCTTAAAGGATTTTAGAGACTTCAATCTTTTATACTTGAAATCCTTCAAACTTGGAGAATAAGACTTCTTCATCGAATAGGAAAACCAATCCCTTTTAGAATAGGAATAGTATCCTATGAGAATCCTTAACTACATTTCTTTTAGGAATTAACTAGGACTCCTTTATACAATAAAAAATCCATAATCAAATCAAATAAGAACGGTTCATAATAAGAGATTCTCAATTTATTAAGAATCTCGAGAATATAACTAATCATGTGGGGATAATTAAGTAGATCTAAATAAATTCCATTGTAGTCAGGGATACATATGGTATTAACTTTATGTATAATACATCATAAAATTTTCAATCATCGGATCATGCCTTTGTAACTAATTAATTACATTTTTTATGCAAGTAGTAGTTTTTTTTTTCATTCTCATTTCTCCTTTCACCAACAGTACTCGAACCTTGACCACAACAACAAAAAATCAAGTATTTAATCATGTATCTAATCTAATTAATTCGTACCCAAACAAATAAGAATTTGATACAAAATATATGAATAGGCGCACTAGTCGATGTTGAAATTATGATATTGAAGAACAAATTTGAGAGAAATTATTTTTTTCTCATTGATTTCAACTCAATTATTTTACATTGCTTTTGTTGTTATATATATATAATATTATACAAATCTCAAAGTGTTGAAAAACTATTGAATAAGCATTAGTACTAAATCAATCTAATCTAAGCCCATACTTGTGATCGCAATCAACAACATGCTTAGGATAGAAGAACCCATGCTTAGAGTGGTTGATATGTCATAAGCATGGTGGTGATTGTAAGTGGGAGACTGTAACTTGCAGAAGAAGCAATGGCTGAAAAAGAAGTTCAATGTTGCTTGCAGGAGAAGCAACTGATGAAAAACTGATGGAGAGAAGAGTTGGGCCGGCAGAGATGATGAAGCCTTGGGCCGAGGCCCAGAATTTCAACACCCCCCCTCAAGCCGGAATGTATGGAGGTCGATCAGTCCGAGCTTGGACAGGAATGAATGAAATTCTGGCGTTATAGATCGTTGAAATCGAGAATGTTGTTCCTCGCCTGGTCTGTTTTTGGCTGTGCCAAAATTGCCAAGTACTGTCTCATTTCCTGGCGTATTCGGATAATTAAAGCTCATCGTGGTGGCTGCCGCGGCTGTGATGGTTGCACTCACAGATGAACTAGATGTAGAAGCAAGTACAGAAGCAAGCAGCAGCTAATGGAGCGAGGAGATTTTTCTCCTTGTGGAGCTCCTACTGGCCTTGATTCAAGAGACCCTTTTGACCAGCTTGGAGCAAGGATGTTTTGCAACACTCAGGACATGTTATGGAGGAGGAAAATGGAAGAGCAAGCTGATTTGCAGCAACTGCAAGCTCTCGAGCTTCAAAGCAGAAGATTGTTGGGTCTACAACTTTAACTCGATGCAAAGAAACATCATCACAGAGCTCTTTCTATAGGCAGCCCTATTCCTTCCCTGACTCATTCTCCCAATATGTTTGGGCGTTCACTGCTTCTTCCTCCCTTTCACAATCCAGAACTTTCTCATGAGAACTGTTCAAGCCCAGTCCCAGTTGTTTCCGGTACTTCTCTTGAGAAACAGAATGGAAAAGAATCTAGTGAGAGTGAAGATAATGGCAGTGGCAAAGGAAGCTCCCATGTTGAGGAGAGTGATTTGCCAGAAAGTTTGGAGCATAACTTGCCCGATAGTCCTTTTACTTCTCCAGCTAAAGCTCAGAGCAGAGAAATATTCTCTGGGAAGCAATTTATCAAATGCCTTGTGCACATTATTACAATTCACAGCTTCACATGTAATTGAACAACCGAAATCCCAGTAGAAAAGGCAGAACAAAAAATAACGAGAAGCAACCGAAATCTCAATGTAGCTGAAAGTGATGAATTAACTTGAGCAATCAAATGACGTCGATCTCAGCGTCTCTCGTGACGGTGAATGACCCGTGAAGCCATGGAACAAAAGAGTGCAGTAATGAATGGAATCACGGCATCCCGTCAGGGAGGATGGAGAGTGGCAGTCGGAGAGGAGATCACCTCAATGGAACCTCGCAGATCGTGACTCTGATTTCGGTCAAGCAGCTTCTTTCCCGTTTAGTTTAGTCAAGCACAAAACATCTTACATTTGGATCCTTGAGCTTATCATAATGACAAGACTTAACCCCATAATTTTTCAAAGTTTCGAAATGGTCCCTGGCTTGTCAATGAACCAGAAACTCGAACTTGGAGTTCTCTGGGTTGTTAAAACCAAAAACAGAACACATATGATTATATTAGCGAGTACGATGGTGACGAGACTCGATCATAATGAAGTCTTCATGTCTTTAGATGACTTGGAAGATGAATAAGGCAAATTTAAGCCTTAACATTTCTTGATAACAAGAATGATATGAGAGGATAGAATCTCCACAAATGATATCAACTCTCCAAAGGAGTTCATAAACTTGAGCTATCTCTCCAAAGGAGTTAAACATGAATTGAATTCAACCCTCTTGAGAAGTTGAGAAACATGAAGAGAAGATGTATTCTCTTATGTTGAATGACTTTGACATATTTATGCCAAGAATGATGATGAACCATAATTGTTACATCACAATACTAAACTCATGCAAACTTATGCATATAAGTCTAGTGAATTTGAAAAACAACTCTATGAAGGAGTTGAAATTTGAAGAAGGAACTGAATATTCCTGATTTGAATTGAGATTTTTGACATTTTGAGATGTCAAAAATGCTTTGAATGAACCTAATGTTCACGAGTTGAAAAGGAAAACGAATTCCTTTGGTTGAATTGACATTTTTGAAAATGCCAATGTAATGAAATCTTCAATTTTGAAACATGATTATTGTTCTTGATATTAAATCAAAGAAAAAACCATGATTGAAGACCAAATGATTTGATGTTGAAGCCATCATAAAGATAGCACAGAATTTGAGTGAGTTTTGAAATTGACTCCAACTTTGAAGCTTCATACCTCATGAATCAAGCCGAGTCAGGCAAAGGCTATAAGAGATAAAATGAAGATATGTAAGTTAGGAGTCGATTGAAAGTAATTTGAGGATTTTTAGACTTGATTTGGATTTGATATGAATTTTTGACTGAAACTGGACGGGGAAGACACTAGTGAAAAACTGGATTCACTACAGCATATTTGATGATTTTTAACTCATTCCACGGATGGAATTTGAGGTTACCATAAACATGAAAGTTGAAGATTGATGTGTCTAGTTTATAGAAAAAATTATAGAGGATCAAAACAAGTCGATATTCCATAACAAAATGATGATTTTCAGAAACTTACTGGACTGGTTCAGCTCAGTAGAGGATGCTGGACAAATGGATGAATTGTGAACGGATTTAATGAAGTGGTGAATGAGTTATGAATTTTTGAAATTCAGAGGATTTTTGAGTGATTTTGAGTTGAAATCAATGACAAAAAAATTCTCTCTTTGACTCTGATACTATGTTAAAATTATGATATTGAAGAACACAAATTTGAGAGAAATTATCTTCTTCTCATTGATTTCAACTCAATTACTTTACATTGCTTTTGTTGTTATATATATAATATAATACAAATCTCAAAGTGATGAAAAACTATTGAATAAGTATTAGTACTAAATCAATCTAATCTAAGCTCATACTTGTGATTGCAATCAACAATATGCTTAGGATAGAAGAACCCATGTTTAGAGTGGTTGATATGTCATAAGCATGGTGGTGATTGCAAATGAGAGACTGTAACTTGCAGAAGAAACAACGGCTGAAGAAAAAGTTCAGTGTTGCTTATAAGAGAAGCAACTGATGAAAAACTGATGGAGAGAAGAGTTGGGCCGACAGAGATGATGAAGCCTTGAGCCGAGGCCCAGAATTTCAATAGTCGACGTCGTGCTGATTGCTGATTAAGATTCAAAAGTCATGTCAATTCCTCTTGTAAATGGCTATTAGTTGACAAAGACACAACAAGAGATCGACTTAAAAGTACATTTTCTTCCCAAAAATATGTAGGACTATAGACCGACTATTGAATTAAATTGTGTAATAACACAAATGAATTATATATATTATTAAAAATTATTGAGACAGTAGGCCGTGTTCGGTAAGAAAAAATTCCTTTCTCTTTTTTTTTTCTCGAAAATTATTCTTTTTCTAAATTTTATTTTTTTAAAAATTTTGTGTGAATCTTGTTCGGTAACCAATCCATTTTTTCTAAAAAGTCAAAAATCCTAATTTTTGAAACATCAGGTCAAACATCTAAATTATTCAGCTATTTTATATATCGAGACTTCAGATTCAACTGCCACCTGTCGATGAATGAGGTTGAAACAGAATTACCAATTACCTCCACCGTCGGACTCCATTGAAAGTAGCCTTAGCAATTAACTAAAACTCAATCACCCAAAAAAATTGCCTTCGCAATTCATTAATTCAGTCAGTCACAAAAATTGGCTGTCAATCTGGAATTTGAGAAGCAAATCATCAAGAGCCATTATTATGAGTATTTAATTTCATGGCGCACGAAGGTGCGAGAGAGAAGGAAAGGAGA
The DNA here is from genome assembly GCF_046630445.1 of Rutidosis leptorrhynchoides. Taxonomy (NCBI): domain Eukaryota; kingdom Viridiplantae; phylum Streptophyta; class Magnoliopsida; order Asterales; family Asteraceae; genus Rutidosis; species Rutidosis leptorrhynchoides. Next base: position 7,584 of record NW_027266414.1, on the reverse strand, counting down.
GAGAACGAGGTCAGGCTAGAGAGAGGGAGAATCGTGTGTATGAGTGGGGCTGATTCTTTAATTATTTATACTCAGTGGCATAGTTGTAATATGATATAGTCTTATTGCTCCGTGTTTTCCATTTCTCTATTTTTTAATTTAGAAGAGTTCAATTCGAAGCATCTCACTTTTCCGAAAATTTTGTGAAAATTTTGCACAAAAGTGACATGGAAAAATGACTACCCGAACAACATTTCATAGAAAAATGAAGATTTTGAAAAAATTAGAAATCTTTTACAAAATTTTGGTCTATCGAATCGTTAGTTTTTTTTTTTAAACAAAATGTGTTGAATATATTGAAAACAAATTATTTAGAGGTGATAATTTTTTTTATATATACATTAAAGAGGAGACGAATGTCTTAATCATTTAACCATGTTGGATTGGAATTAAGAAAATGCAAATGTTTGTATTTAGTTATATGTTATGTGTAGTTTGTTCATCAATCATTCTCCTATTTACTCCTACTAATATGTATACGGAAATTAAGAAATGATGGAGAAAATTTTGAGAAATAATTACTTGTTCATAAAGACGAGCATTCCACTCAACAGTGTCGGAATTAGGATTACACCTCATAAGATCTATTCTTGTCAATGGAACTCCAGGGTTACCCTTCCAATAAGCGTAGGTTTCCCTGTCCTTCCATTTTATCTTCTCGCTCCCTTCTTTTATTCTCCTTAGCATACTCTCCCAAGGACTTGCTTTAACTTCTGGGCTACATGTACAATATCCATGCATGCGCATATATATAATACTCAAAAATCAACTTTTAATTTATATCATGATGAAAATGAATTAAATACAGAATTCCATTCCTAGATAATTTTTTTTAATCCGAAAATTAGAATACAATATTAATTAATTACCATCCCCAGAAGCTCCAATCTGGAAAAATAACGCCGAAGCCTTTATCATTTCTGCTATAGATAAACACCGGTGGTGGTGACGTGGCCTTCGGCCCTTGGAAATTCCGTTTCCCCTAGGTCGGCGGCTTATCCTCGCAGCTAAAAACTAGCTCTAAGTCAGGTACTTGTCCAGGGTACAACTTTAGAAGCTGTAAAATATTCCAAATTGAGAACACATCTCTTGTTTCGTATGCTGGCTTGTACTTTTCTATGTACAACTTCCCGTGGACGATCACTCCCTTAAACTGAGCATGCTCTTTGCCTCTCTTGATCATGTCTTCAGTGATTCCCGTCACGTACCACGGCTTTAGATCTTCGTAGATCCAACGGAAGTACTGTGGACAGGTGGCAGTGGATAAATTTGAATCCTGATCAATGGGACGAGGGGTAAATTTGGCAGGGTAATGATTCCTAGGGCATGTTTGATTCTTATTACTATTGGTTGTGTTCGTGCAAAGGAGAGGGAATTCGCGATTTTCATATTGGGACGACGTTGTTTGTGAGTAGGTTTGTTGCGTAGAGAATGCCGTTTGCGATCTTTTCGCTGTGGAGAAGGCATAGGAAAAAGCCTGCTGTAGAGAGTAGGATGGTCGAAACACAGAAGAAAATTGTCATTGATGATGAACAGAAGCTATTGATGACCTTCCCATATGTTGTCGGAGAATAACGACCGTTGATTCCCATACCGGCCGGATGATGAATTCCTAAGCTTAATTATTCTCTCTTTTCTCTCCCTCTGATCTATATCTAGTGTTGGAAGAAAATTGTGATTGATTCTGACTATTGAATGCTTAATTAATCCTTGAGAACGACGGAACGAATAAAGTGTAATTAATTAACAATATTTAAAGGTCGTTAACTTATTTGTTTGCTTAGATAGTTATTTTGATAACTTTTTGTTACTTGCTTTTGAAGATTATTTCACGTTTGAATGCTCCCTTACTCAGCAACCGTTGATGGTAGGAGCAAGGAAAGTTTTAATATTTCTCGAGTTTCTATGTCAAAGAGCAAGAGGTTTGACTTGTAAAGTATGTTGGAAATTTTAATATTCATATAAGATATGGTTTTTATCGTTTAAATAAATAAATCAAATTTTAATTAGTAAGGAGTGATGTGATGTTTGGTTAAGTGTCCAATAGACTGAATAATTTTTGAAACATTTCAAAAAGCTCCGGAGGATATAATTGTTGAATAAATAGATATGCTTTTCATCCATAAATTTATATATATAGATTAATTCAAAAATATATATAGAGAGAGTAGTTCTTGTTACCACATGAAACGAAACGAAATAGTAGTGGAGAGCACGCGTCTTTTTCCGATCAGTGTTTGAGTGACTTATAACAGAATGTGGATTGATAAGTATTTGAGCGTCTACGGCTTAGAGTGGGCTTGCAAGGGTCACCACGAGGCCTAGGGTCTCGTGGAGTTACTCAGTCTAGAGAGAAAAGTATCTTTCTTCTAGAATGTTTGCCCTAATGTATTGTTCACTTACTTGGTTGCGAATACATTTATGACAGGTCTTATATAGGGGAGTTCTAGGGTTTACTTGGATGCATAGTACTATGAAAGGAACCTGTACAGAGTGGGACCATAAGCCTCCTCAGCTTCGGGTGCTCTTGGCCTCTTAAGGAAGACAAGGTCGACGGTCTTCGTACCACCGGCCTCTCATGGCCTCGCAAAGGGGACGAAGCCGAGTGAAGACCGAGTCTGTCCTGAACCGAGGTCGCTTACGGCTCCATGATCCAAATTACCTAAGAGCCCCTGTCGTATCATTTGCCCCATTTCTTGTTGGAGAGCTACGATCTCGTGGAAGAAATATTGCTCGTCTTGGGCTTTTATTGGACGCTTGGGTCTCGTTCAAGCCTGGAGCTGTATCTTTGGCATGGTTGCTTTTGTTTAGCAAGCGTCTCTTGTCTTCCTCAAACTAATTTTCCCCCGGGCCTTCATCGGCCTAGGGTCTTCGTCTCCGGCTTGGGTCGACTTCAAATAGGAAGGGTCGGTCTTGACTTGAACTTTGAATTTTGTCTTGTCAGTCTGGGAGAGAAGTCTGTCCGTCTCTTAGTTGGAACGACTGGGAATTAATTTGGGGTGAGAGTAGAAAAGAAAGCTCAGAAAAGGGGCATGTGTCATAGCACGCTAGGCTGAAGTGTCTCCCGTTCAACTCTTAAGACATCCTTTCATCTTCAAACTTTTCGTACGTGCCACTTTGATGCCTGTGGTAGAGCTTTTGCTATAAATAGTCCTCATTTCTCCATTTCTTTCTCACTCTTAAAATTTCCTAATCGAGCTCTACCGAAATTTCTTTTGAATTTGCCAGATCGAGAACAAGCTTTGCTTTTCATTTTTCGATTACTCTCTTTCTAGTTTCATCACCGTTTAAATATTTTTTCCTCTGTCGCCCATGTCTTAGCGAGCAATTCCTTAAGAAATCTACTTTATCGGGGAAATCTACTCCTCCTCCTCGCCAAAGACATGCCAAGGTCACCGTCAACCGCGCGCCTTCTCACAGATCTTGACATACCAAAGGATTATGACATGGAGAGGTATGAGAAGGACGTTGTTGCTGCAGTCGCCGAGGGTCATATTCTCGGCGGTGGAAAGGTGCCGCTGAGCAAAAAGAAGACTTTTGAGCCAGTGCTCCTTCTCGAAACAGATACTTTCTCTGACCCTCTCTCACTAGATAGAATGATAGGTGTCACAGGAGAGGGGGTCAGTAATTTGGCTCGCTTAGAGAGGCCGATGATGAGGACTCCTCGAATCTCCCTTCAAACCAAGCCGACAGTGAAGGTGATGAGGCCGAGGATGATGAATTCTCTGATGAAAATGATGAAGCCAATAGCGAGGGGTACTCTTAAGCCGGGGACGACTGTGAACAAAGCGAGTCCGGAGATTTACAAAGTGAGGATGAAGGGGCAACATGGTCTGAGTCCGAGGATGATGACTTTGTGGTCTTGCCTGGCCATGACTGTGCAGAGAAAGATCATTTTTACGACTCTCATCCTAACGTGGATCGCCTTTATCCTGTTACTCCCAAGGTCGAGGAGGAAGATATGTCTTGGTCTGATATGGCCGATTGCGAGTCGACAATAAAAGGCAAGAAGCGCCTGGATGAGTGGTTGAGCAAGTTCGGCTTCTCATCAAAAGGCGGGTACATGTTCTTGATACCTTTAACCAGTGAGCAACCATGGAGTTGGTCCAAAGGGATGCCAGTGTTTCAGTCGGCCTTGGAGTGCGGGCAGTCATTCCCAGCCACTAACTTTACCGTAGGCCTAATGAACTCTTATGATATGATCCCACAGATGTTCCTCGGCCGAGCCATTGGCATGATTTCTGTCTTCGAGGCTCAATGCCATAGTATCAGAGTTGGAGCTTATTCTCGAATCTTTCAGAGTCAGTGGGAGTTCGTGTAGGTTGAGCCACCGAGGACTAGGCAGCTAGGAGAGGAAGATAAAAAGCCGAAACCACAAGACCTTCCCGATATGGGCTTGTTGGATTTTAAGAAACGCAAGGGCACTCCTACACTCCTCCCTTTCTTTCGAAAGAGGCCGAACAATTCAGATGGAGGCAACTTCGCCATCCTGATCGGCCCTTGCAATTACTCTCGGTACTGCACTGGGAGGTACCGGCGTGGAGTGGCGGATGTCTATGTTCCGGAGGACGAACTGACTGGCGAGGAATGGGACGCTTTGAAGAGACTCATAAGAGCTTACAACAGAAAAGTGGGCAAGCTGAGTCTGGTAGTGTCGAGGCTGCTATTCCAACTGGAGATGAGATTCAGGGATCCAGAAAGTATACGCCGTGAACTCTTTGGCTCCTCACTTGTCTTCGTTTTCGTCTTGTATTATGGTCTAGTCAACTCTTCTCTTACGGTGATTTCTTTTGTTATCGTAACCGATGAGGTGTTGCAAGCATACGCCAAACAGAAGGAGGGGAAGCGCGAAATCATGAGGCAACGCAACAAGGCCAAAACCAATGAGAAGAAGAGGCCCGTGACCGTAGAGACTGAGCCGGCTCCTCCAAACACGAAGCCGAGGAGGAATAACCCTGGTTTGAGGGAGCGACTGACTCCCATCGGCTCCATCATCCTCGAATCCTATCAGTCGCCACAACTGTTGGAGCTTGGAAAGTGGGAGGCAATAGGTTTCGGTAGTGAACTGGACTCGCTTGGCCATTGCCGAGGGTGATAGGTCGGCCCTGGCCTCGAGGGACTAAAATGGGTTGGTGAGGTCCGACCTCGCACATTGCAAGCTTGTAAGTTGCTCTCCATTCCTTTCGCTTTCTTTTTTTTTGTTTTTTTTTTGCTACCTAACGCCCAGTCGGCCTTCCATCTCAGGTTGCCATTTATGCCTACCGAGGTGCTGAGGTGGTTGAGCTCAATGCAAGGGAGTACGCCTCCATGGAGGAGGATCTGAGGGCGGCCAAGGAAGAAGTTGCGCACAAGCAGGAACTGTTGGATGGTGCCCACGAGCAGTTGAAGGGAGTCGAGAAGAAGCTGAAGCTGGTCGAGCACGAGGTTGCTCGCCTTAAGAAGTGGTTGAGGGATGAAATGCAAACTACTGGCGACGCAGCCGTGGAGGCCTACTAGAACTCGAAGGGGTTTACCTATGATGCTGCAAAGCATCTGGCCCCTGTGATGGTACGCCCGTTGTATGAAGGGTTCAGGGCCGCTCTGGAGGCCTTGGATGAGCGGGATCCTTCCCTGAGGTTTCGAAAGACGGTATCGAACAAGTTTGCCAAACTTACGGGTCTTCCGATCTTTGCTAAGGATGAAGAGGGAGAGCAAGACCTAGACCAAGCCAACGATGATGACAGATTGTCCGATAGAGGAGGGGAATAGAGAACACCATCTCCCGTGCCCGATCCTGCCCTAAAGGATGTTGAGAAGCCGATTGAGGAAGGCGGCAAAAGGGTTGGAAGCACTTTAGATCCCCTGACTCTGTTCGCCTCTGAGGATGGACAGACTTCAACAGCTAAAGATACAACCCCTGCTGCTAAGTCCCCCTCTACAACTGAGGCGTGATCCCTTCAGCCTTCAAGATTGTCGAACCTGCGCGCCCTTGATTCCGGCCTGTGTGACGTTGTAACTATTGCCAAATAATTTTTCTTAACTGCTTGTTTGAATAATTTGTTTTGACTGATGACGCTTTATTCTTCCTTTGCATATTTCTATTATTGTTTTGCTTTTTACTACTTGAAATATCAGTCAGGGCTAGCTTGCGAATGTTATAGCCTTTCGGCTTCTAGTAAACTGTGTCATGTCTGTCCCAACACAAACGAGCCTTCGGTCTTGTCCAAAAGGCGATGGCTTAGCTTTCTTTTTAGGCTCGGCTGCATCCTTTCATATTCATATTTTCGGAATAGGATAGTGTTGTTCATGTAACACCTGTAACTTTAATTAGGAAATATCGATAAATATTAGACATTTAGACATAAATAAAATCATGCATACATTTTCATCATGGTATAGTAAATCGACAATTAGTTTTGAAATTAAATTAATAAGTTTTAGATTAATGGTAATGATTCATGTTAGAAGACAGGACGCTCGACGAGCAGCCTTAGTTTTCTTCAAGGCGTTTCAGGTCGAGCTACTCGACAAAAGACATCACGTTCATCTTTTTTTGTGTATATTTTATTTAAGAAACTCTAAGGTGTGTCTAATAAGAATGGTGATAAAGTGTAAAGTTAAATGTTTGGCTATGTGTATAGGTTTGTAATGTGGTATAAAGTTTGGAATGATAAAAAAAAAAAATAGTCTAACACGACCTAGTAAGATTTTAAGTAATGTCACATAGCGACCTCTTAGTCCCTAGCAGGGCTAGGGGGGGCGTCACAATTTTGATATCAGAGCAAAGGTTTTATCGAGTCTTTTGGGTAATTTTAGTCCTAGAAATTGAATTCTAAATTCAATTTTTGTTGTATAGGTAGGCCGCCTAGAGTAGCTCGAGGAGCTGGTCGAGGTAGAGGTTGAGGTTGACCACCCGTCCTCCAGAACAATCTTTATAGTCAGAGTATGAAGATGAGGATATAACTTATTCTCCATCAAGGACTACAGAAACCTCTTCTCATGGTAGTCATTCAGTGACGAATGCTACACCACCACCACCACCATTAAAGGATATTACTCCTATCGAGAGGCTTCGAAAACTTGGAGCAAAGGATTTCTTATGGAACTGAACAAGTCAATGCTTGTTTTATTTGGCTTAGGGATACCGAAAGCATATTGAAGATGATGCATAGCTCAGAAGAAGAAAAACTCTAATGTATTGAGTTCTTGATGAAGGGAGTAGCATATGATTGGTGGGAGACATTAATGCGAAAATATCATACCCTTGAAGTCTTTAAATGAGATGATTTCAAGAAAGAGTTTGATGAAACTTATTATCCAGAAGCATATCGAGACAAAGAACACATGAAGTTTGTACGACTTATTCAGGGACCTCTATCCATCATTGAGTATGAAAGAGAGTTTACTCGATTATCACGATTTGCTCCAGAACTAGTAGCCATAGAGGACCAGAAGTGTAAGAGATTCCAACAAGGCTTAAGGAATAAAATTAAGATATCTATTATAGGTTCCAAATATCGTGTATTTTGCAAGTGGATAGATGCTGCCAAAGATATTGAACAAGCT